>NC_142937.1:30882713-30935213 GCF_046866305.1 Octopus bimaculoides
GTTGTTGCTTTTCTTTTTCTTCTTCAATTTTTTTCTGCGCACCCATGATTGACCGCATGGTCAAACTGCTCGGTTGCATGTAACGTGAAGGGACTTCATTCACTGAAAAAAACTGAATGGTTTCACTAACATGGACTGGATTTAAAAACTGACCTGAGGAATTTTTTTCAGATTTCCAGGAATCAAAAAGTTCTTGTAGTTCGGATCTTTGTTTAAAGTCGTCAATGCAGAACTTAGAATCAGAAAAGAAACGTTGCGGAATCCGTGCCTTGACCTCATCGTTTTGGGAAGATCCAAATCCAAGACTTCGAAGGATTTCTTCAGGATTTGCTTCTCTGCTCTGTAAAAGAATGTCAATGCTGGAAATAAAAACAAAAACATTTTTAGTGAGTGACATCATCTTCATTATCATCATCATTTAACATCCGTTTTCCATGCTAGCATGGGTCAGACAGTCCTACTGGGGTCTGGGAAGCCAGGAGGCTGCACCAGGCACCAGTCTGATCTGGCATAAAGAAACAATAATATTATAGTTAACCCAGGATGATAGAAGAGGGGCACAAGTAGTAGGATGACAGAGATGAGTTATATCCCTTATTGTCCAGTTCACATTACCCCTTTAGCCAATGAAAGAAGCATCAATCATGTACTGGAGTTCATTGAACTAACTACACATTTCTCCCATAAATTTATGATCTCCATTCAAAGCTAAAAATCAATAATTGATCTTCATAATATTGGATTCCTTCTAAGAAGTAATATAAGAAGACAGTTTAGTGTCTTTTAATGAAGTCTTCCAGCTGCTTCCAATAATAAATTAGTGTGTGTGTGTGTGACTTTGTAAAGTGTGTTTATGAGAGAGAGTGTGAGAGTATGTATAAGTGTATCAGTATGTCTGTATGTGTATGTGTGTGTGCATGACTCTGTAAAATGTGTATATATATGAGAGAGTGTGAGAGTATGTATCATTGTGTGTGTATGCGTGTGGGTGACTTTGTAAAGTGTGTGTATATATGAGAGAGTGTGAGAGTATGTATGAGTAAGTGTATCAGTGTGTTTATGTGTGTGCGTGTGTGTGTGTGTGTGTGTGTGTGTGCATGTTTCTGTATGGCAATGACAGTGAAAAAATATGTAAATACTCATTAATTGTTATGGCAACAAGTGTGAATATTTGCAATTATGTCTGTGTGCCTGCAAGTGTATATTTGTGTGTGTGTGTGTGTGTGTGTGTGTGTGTAATAGAGAGTAAATATGAGAAACATCCAGTCCATACACAGAGACACACACTGCAGCAGCTGTTAACTACAACGCACATCACACATCATAGTCATTTGGATGACACTGAAATATTGATTTCAAATTCTGGCACAAGGCCAGCAATTGTAAAGGAGGGGGGGAGTTAACAACACTGACCCTAGTACGTGACTGGTACTTATCTCATCAATGAGACGATGAAAGGCAAAGTTGACCTTCATGGAATTTGAACTCAGAACGTAAAGGTTGACAAAAATGCTGCCAAGCATTTTACCTGGCAGGCTAATGATTTTGCCAGCTCACCGCCTTAATAATAATAATGATGATGATGATGATGATGATGATGATGATGATGATGATGATGATGATGATAATAATGGTTTCAAATTTTTGCACAAGGTCAGCAATTTCGGGGAGGGGGTAAGTTGATGACACTGACCCCCAGTGCTCAACTCATTTATTTTATTGACCCCCCCCACCCAGGATGGGAGGCAAAATCAATGGTGGCAGAATTTGATCTCAGAATGTAAAGACAGACGAAATGCCTCCAAGCATTTGCTCACTGCCCAACAATTGCACTTAAATATTTATTTCTTTATTGCCCACAGGGGGCTAAACATAGAGGGGACAAACAAGGACAGACAAAAGGATTAAGTCAATTACATCGACCCCAGTACTTATTTAATCAACCCTGAAAGGATGAAAGGCAAAGTCGACCTTGGCAGGATTTGAACTCAGAACGTAACGGTAGATGAAATACCGCTAAGCATTACACCTGGTGTGCTAATGATTCTGCCAGCTCACCGGCTTTAAATTGCACTTCATGGATGTATCTGGAAGTAGTTAACAAGTCTTGCTTTTTGACCAATGTTACTGGCCACTCTCAAATTCCTCACATCTCTCTTTTCCTCATGCCAGGTGTACTTGGTATCACCATCATCATTATCATTTAATGTCCACCTTCCATGCTGGCATGGGTAGGACAGTTTGACAGGAGCCAGCCAGCCAGGCAGCAGCAGCCTGCACCAAACTTTTGTTTCTGTTTCAGCAAGCTTTTACAGCTGGATGCTCTTCCTATCACCAACCACCCCAACAGAGTGGTTTACCATTATTTTGTTCTATTTTTAAAAATGTCGATATAATATGTTTTTTCATTGTTTGCATGGCAAAGTTTCTTACAGCAAATTTTCCAGACATGTACTCTGGTTAAGATGGAACCAGTGCAGGTTAGTTCTGATGGGAGAGTACGGATGTGGAGCAATACTATAAGATGCAATACTCCAGTACCAAGAATATTAACCTCTAAATAAATTTTCAGCATTTTAAACAGGGTGAAGGTGGAATGTCTACAGCTTCTTGGTATGACTTCTATAAGCAGGCCACATGTCACCGACAGCAGACAGTAATATTGGCAACACACACACACAAGAGCAATAAATCATATTATAATAAGTAGCAATAAAATTATTGAAAAATAAAGAACAGCAAATCAGGGACAAATGAAACCTATGTCATAGGCATAGCTGTAGATAAGATATTGGCTTAAAAGTTTGCTTCCCAACCACAAAGTTTTGGGGTCAGTTCCACTGCATGGTACATTGGGCAAGTGTCTTCTACTATAGTTCTGAGCCAACCAAAGCCTTGTGAGTGGATTTGGCAGGTGGAAATTGAAAGAAGTCCTTCATATGTGTTTGTGTGTGTGTGTGATTTAATATTATGTGGGTAATAACCTTATAGCATGCTTTACAACGCTCCTCCTCAGATATTGGCTACCATATGCTATCATATCATACAGAAGGAATTCTCCTTTTACTGAATATACATGTGGAAATCTGTTAATATCAACAGAATTCATCTCCAAAAATTATAATACAAGAAGAGGGAATATATATAATTACATACATACATACATACATACATACATATATATATATAAATAAATATATATATATATATATATATATATATATATATGTGTGTGTGTGTGTGTGTGTGTGTGTGTGTGTGTGTGTGTGTTTGTGTGTGTGTGTATGTATGTATGTGCATGAGTGTGTGTGTTTCCTTGTCTTGACGTCATGTGATGATTGTAAATGAGCATCACCATCATACAAGCAGTGTCATTTCCAATATTCTGTGAAAACACAGCTGGTCATGGCCTAAGTATTACTTGGAAACAAGTGAGGGTTGGTGACAGAAAAATCTGCCCCAACAAATTCCATCTGACCCATGTCAGCAAAAAAAATTGGATGTTATGATGATGATGATGATGATGGTGATAATTTTCTGGTTCATATCAGTAAAGTTACATGCCAGAGACATTCTCAGAATTATTCATAAACATCTTGCTATCATTAATTCTATGTAAGAAAGTCTTCTAAGTCTTGTAGTAAATTAATTCCAGTTATACGTAGCCACATGTGAATATAAAAATTGAAGAATCACAATTTTACATGAGTTGGGTCTCATGCAAATATATAGGTTAAGTATATAAATATTTATAGGTTAAATATATAAATATTTATAGGTTAAATAATTAGGTTAAATATATCACACTGTAGGTTATATATATGTTATCATATAGTGTTACAGACATCAGAATTACACAACAGAATCCTACAATATGTTGCATATGTTAGACACAAATCAAATGCTTATGTTATGACACAGTTTATTACTCCAGTCAATGTTACAACAATGGGTTTTTTAAGTGACTGTCACACAGGGAGTTACACAGATTACTCTCATACTTGGGTTCACACAGAAGATTATCACAGGAAGTTTACAAACAGCAGTATCGCACAAAATGTTATAAATACTGGTTTCGTATTTTGATACAAGGCCAACAATTTCAGAGAAGCGGTTAAGTTGATTATATTGCCCCCAGTATGTAACTGGTATTTATTTTATCGACTCTGAAAGAATAAAAGGCATAGTCAAGCTTGGTGGAATTTGAACTCAGAACCCAAAGATAGATGAAATGCTGCTAAGCATTTTGTCCACATGTTAACAATTCTGCCAGCTTGCTGCCCTTGAAATGTTGCAAATACTATCACAGAAACTGTAGTCCTGTTATCAAATGTTATTGTTATGGCACCTGTGCCAGTGGCACGAAAAAAGCACCGTTCAAGCGTTGGGCCTCATGGTGGCAGTGACAGGTGACCAAAACTTTTGGCAATATATCGTGTTTGTGTAAACCTGTCAAGCCAAGTGAGACCGTAGTCGTGACTGATGACAGTGTCAGGTTATTGGCACATGGCCAAATCAGACTGGGACCTGGTGCGGCCCCACCACCACCGGCTTACCAGTTTTCAGTCAAACTGTCCAACCCATGCCAGCATGGAAAGCAGACGTTAAATGATGATGATGATGATGCAAAAAAGAGAGAGAGAGAGAGAGAGAGAGAGAGAGAGAGAAAGTAGAACACCAGCTGAATGTAGTTTTATGATTTGCAGTTTTGAAATGAAATAACCTGACGAGCTCAATACACTGACCACCCCACCCGACCCCCCTCCGGGTACACTCACCAAAATAAATAAAAACAATAACAAGAACAATTGAATAATGAATGAACGAATGAACTGCCACAATGTTGATCGTATCAACTAATAGGGTTTCATTCTATTCTCTCATCTTTTTTGCTTTTACTTGTTTCACTCATTGCACTGTGGCCATGCTGGGGCACTGCCTTGAACAATTTTTTGTTGAATGCATTGACCCCCAGGGCTTATTGTTTTTAAGCTTGAAACTTATTCTATCAGTCTGTTTTGCTGAACTGCTAAGTTATGAGGAGACAAACAGACTAACACTAGTTGTCAGCAGTTGTGGGGGACAAACACACACACACACACACACACACACATATACACACACACATACATACACACATATATACATACACTCATATACACACACACATATATACACATGCACAATAGGCTTCTTTCAGTTTCCATCTACCAAATCTACACACAAGGCTTTGGTCATCCAGGGGCTATAGTAGAAGGCACTTGCATAAAGTGTCACATAGTGGAACTGATCTCAAAACCACATAGTTGGGAAGCCAGCTGTTTTCCACACAGCCACGCTCCTAAACGACATTAAGGCAACATAGATAGTAGTTTGAGAGAGGGAAAGCGGAAAAGGCCACCTTGTAGAATGAGGAACTGGTTTTGTTAGTGTTAAGCAATTTATGATTTTAGAAGAACAAAAGCAGTATACTGTACCTAATTTGAGAAAATGGAATGGTCGCCGTTTTGAAGTGTAGCTGGTTATGTGATTGCCAAACATGCAAGAGGTGCATGGACATGGGTTGCTCTGTCTGTCACTAATGATTGCTTATCATGAGTGTTTAATATTGTTTACAAATGAAATAATAAAAGTAGACAACAATAAAAACAAAGTAAACGATTTGTTTCATCTCTTGAACCCTTCAGGGTAAGTCACAGACAAGTATATCGATTGTCAACTTGTAGTCACACGCCTGAGCAAATGATACCCTTGTTATGCACGGGTACACAGCATAGTTTGTTGATATCAAATGGAATCATGAAATAATTAAAAAAAAAAAAAAAAAAATTCGTAGCATTCCAGAATCATCACAATGTGAACCTGGCAAAATGAAACTCAACCAAGTTGTGAAAATGAGAGGAGAATCATTGTCAGGAATCTAAAATATGGGAAATCACTTGAAATGGAGCAAATCAATGCAACATTGTTAACCCTTTTGTCATTATATTTCTAATGAAATATGTGGCCTTGTTCTAATTAATTTTGAGAACAATGAGGAATTTAATGAAATAAAATTGTCATTATTAAACCTGGTGTTTGAAACATAAATCAATACGAAATTTTAATTTAGATCACTTTAAAAGAAGAAGCAGGGATGGTCATGGATGGGTTGGTAGCAGAAGGGTTAAAGCAGGGAAATGAATAGGTCACTGAAATTCTAAGTGTTTTATGTAGTGGAGAACAATCCAGGATACGGACATAATCAATTGTTATACAACTGCCAAGGAATGGAAAGGCAAAAAAAAACATAAAAAAAGAACCAATTAGTTAATAAACCATCCAAAAGCAAGGTGTTGCATTTTATTTTCTCAAATAAACCATCGATAAAAATAATTAGTGAACGACAAATTGACTTTGTGTGTGTGTGAGAGAGAGAGAGAGAGAGAGAGAGAGAGAGAGAGAGAGAAGAGAGAGAGAGAGAAAGAGAGAGAGAGAAAGAGAAAGAGAGAAAGAGAGAGACTGTTGAGTAAACTTGTAGAAAACCAAACAAAATTACAAGTGTCATGTCAAGATAAAAGAGGTTGACCGATATGAGTGGCAACAACCTGCAGAAGCCTCTTCCTTTGATCTTTATTACTCTAAATCTTACAATGCATATCAGACTCATTCAAAGCTGTCTTGTTCTCCTCTCCAGACTCATTCACCTACATAATTATGAAAGAATGTCTGGTCTTCCAGTAACCTGATCCACATAAGAACACCTCTTCTCAAGGTGACATATATCTGGAGCACAGGCAGCCTGGCTTAACTCCTTCCACTCCAATTTACAATACTGTAATCTTATGAAGCAATAACAGTTCTTCAATGTAGTCACTCAAGATGCTAGAAATAGCAGTCCAATCTTCCTCATATCACATCTTAAGATAAATGGAAGGACATGCTTGATTATGTAATCCAAGATAAATTACATTTCAAGAAAGACAGGATGGTCACAGGTGGAATGCCTTTAATTATAGGTCTACTCAATCAAGATTAACATTGGCCAGGTTTCAACATCAACTTGTAGGTATTATTTGTTTTGTAGTTTAAACTACATTGAGTGAGAAAGGTTCACAATTAAGTGCTGTTGATGGTAGCCAGACCTTTCAACATTGATAAACCCCATTAATATCAGAGCCCCTACCACATTCCGATTCACAGATGCAACTGACAGGCTCTGTTGTCTCAGATAATAACAGTTTAAACCATAATAATAAGAACAGTAGTAGTTTGTTTTAGGTACAAATGTTAAGAGCAGGTGTGGCTGTGTGGTAAGAAATTTGCATCCCAACCACATGGTTCCGGGTTCAGTCCTAGGGCAGGGTACTTTGGGCAAGTCTCTTCTATTATAGTCTCAGGCTGACCAAAGCCTTGTGAGTGGATATGGTAGGCAGAAACTGAAAGAAGCCAATCATATAGATGTGTGTATGTGTGTTCGTGTGTGTGTGTGTGTGTGTGTGTGTGTGTGTCCCCTACCACTGCCACTTGACAAATGCTGTTGTTGTGTTTACATATCTGTAAGTTAGCTCTTTGGCAATAGACACTGATCAAATAAGCATCAAGCTTAAAAAACTAAGTACTGGGGGTCGATTCATTTGATTAAATATTCTTCAAGGTGGCGCACCAGCATGGCCACAGTCTAATAACTGAAACATGTAAAACACAGAAGATATATTTATATATATGATGATGATGATTGATTCTCTTGTTGTGAACGACAAATGAGAGTTCAGCAAAATAAAGCATTGATCATGTTCTACGGACACGAACGTGTCTCATAAAAATATGTATGTATATACATCATCATCATCATCATCATCATCATCGTTTAACGTCCGCTTTCCATGCTAACATGAGTTGGACGATTTGACTGAGGACTGGTGAAACCTGATGGCTACACCA
Organism: Octopus bimaculoides; assembly: GCF_046866305.1. NCBI lineage: Eukaryota > Metazoa > Mollusca > Cephalopoda > Octopoda > Octopodidae > Octopus > Octopus bimaculoides. The sequence goes on from NC_142937.1 coordinate 30,890,637, forward strand.
GGCTCCAATCTGATTTGGCAGAGTTTCTACAGCTGGATGCCCTTCCTAACTCCAACCACTCCGAGAGGGGTGGGGGTTCCTTGCCCTGACATTCCATAATAGTTGTAAATAAGCATCATCATCATCATCATCATCATCTTACAGGTAGGGCCTTCATTTCCAATCTTCCTTGTAAATATGTCCAACCTTGGGAAAATATTACCTACTTTGGAAACCAGTGAGGGGTGGCAATAGGAAGGACAGCCAGCTATAAAAAATCTGCCTCAATGAAGTGTGTCTAACCCATGCAAGCATGGAAAAGTAGACATTAAAACGATGACGATGATGATGATGTTGGTAATGATGCTATGGTCACAGTAGCTGTAGTGGTGGTAGAGTTTATTGAGATAGCTTTGCAGTTTGTTTGATAAAAGACAGTGGGAGATTATACAGGCTTATCTCAATACCACCAAGATATAACCTGCATGGGAGGTGAGGTAGATCTAATCCATGGCTTAGTTTAACTCCATGTGGTGTCCTGAATAGCTTCAGTGGTGGCCACTCTGTTGCAACCATTCAGGTTATGTCTCAAGGTTAAAGGAAAACTTACTCCACTCCTTCTTCTTCTCCTTAGCAGTCATGGAGGCATCAAAGAGGATCAATGGTGCTCCTCCACTGGCTGAGCCAGAGAAAGACACCAACCCACTCAACCAGCCAATAAACCAAACAATTAACAATAATAAGTTAAGTGTTAAATTTGATAACTGACCTACTGGAATTGGTCCCAGCTGAGAGATCAGAGCCAAAACTGTGTTGTCTTCCTGTAAGAGTGTGTAGCCATTGTTGAGTTTTGTCCTGTGGATTAATGACCAGTTGGGTGGTATCTTTTGAGGCTGGTTTCTCTCCGGCCACATCTGTAGAATTTTCAAAGGGTTTACTGAAAGAAAATCAGAAGAATTCTACGTCATAAGTGATTTTCTTTATTATTTTGTAAAGATGGTGGACTGATGTAAAATGGAGAGCAAAAGCAGCAGAGAAAATGCCATGCAATATTTTTAGTTCCTCACATCCATTCATGTTTGGCATTCAAATGACATTGCCATCCTTCATACAAGTTGGGACCAGTTGATTGTGGCCTGCTATGCTCAGTTTAAAATATATTATTTTGAAAGTTGTTGCTGTTTAGCCACAGGAGAGCGCTCGTTGAACATAACTATAATCAGTCATGCTAATTGGGTCTTTTAACACCATTAACAATTTTATCTTTATTTAGAATATCTAACTCTTCTGGGAACACTATTAACAATTTCATTTTTATCTGGGATATCTAACTCATCTCCAAGATAAATCTGTGGTAGGCTTTAAATTCAGCACTGCAAGTTAATCCCTGGCAACAGATAGGGATCTTTATCTACCCATGGCACTTAATTACAGCTAAGAGACAAAATCAAGAATTGTCTTAGCAATGGCATGATGCAGGAATCGATTTCAGTGAAAAAAATAATTAATAGAGTTTCGATTTTCAGAGTTGTGTGTCACAAATTACTTTTCTCATTTCCTTCCCCATTTTATCTCTCTGAGATGAAGAGAAGTTGATTCGCTATCCTTTCTCTTCCAACTGGGGTATACATGTAAGACACCTATCCTTGTCCTTCTTTATCTTTAATCTCTCAAATGGCCACCCTTGCTTCAATACTACTCTCCACCTCTACTCCAAACGAAGGAGTCTTGTCTTGCAAGTTACTTGGTGCCCCTGTCAGTGCTGGTGCCACATAAATAGCATTGGTGCTGGTGCCATGTAAAAAGTACCCAGTACTCTTTGTAAATTGATTTGAATTAGGAAGGGCATCCAGCTGTAAAAACAATAGCAAAAACAGACAATGGAGCCTGGTGTGACCCCCCTCCCCTGGCCTTACCAGCTCCTGTCAAATCATCCAACCCATACCAGCATGGAAAATGGACATTAAATGATGATGGTGTGGAAGTGAAGTAAAGAAGTAAGGGAGTAGTAAAACTTAACCAGCTTATTGCAAGAGCAACACTCACTGCTATGTCTCTCCATGAATAGAAACACCTACACCAGGTATTGTTTGAGCACATAAAGCAAGCCTAAACCAAACTATAAGATAACAAAGCTGATATAAAAGGCAAACACCAGGCAACAGAATGACAAATTATCCAACTATCTCAACATGTAAGTTTATATACATTGAACAAATACACCAAGATTGATTATGTAATTACAAGAGCATAAAATGATTGTCTTAATTAATAAACCTATTCACATAGTGTCTCACCCTAAAACGTGTTATTTCTGTCCAAGATCACAAAGGATCTACTATAACTCTTTTACATTGTTACAGAATCTGATGAAAGCCTTCGTTCGTAACTATAAATTCAACATAAAATAAATTTTTACTTCAGTTAAAAACTCTCGTTACACCAAACACCCCTTGAAAATTAAAACTTCATTATAGCCAAGTATTTTTAAGTGTTAAGCTTATGTCTATTCTTGCATTGTCACTCATCCAGCAGGAGCCACATTCCATACATGACACAGTAAACAGTCATAGATGGATGGCTTCAATGAAAGCTAAGATAATCTTAGCCTACACTAGAATTACTCTCACTCTTAGTAATAACACTCAGCACGTGGGGGGGGGGGGTTATAAAGGACTTCAAGCTTTCCACACAACTCTATGAGTTCTGTTACAAGTCTGCTTCTTCTTCTTCTTCTGGTGCTGCTGCTATGTCTGCCACTGCTGCTGAGATAACACTGTTGACAAGACAATAAATGGCAACAGTGGTAATCTAACTATAGTTACTGAGACTGTTTCACCTATAGTTTGGTGTACACTTGACAGGATATGACCCCAAGTTCATGACAAAATCCCTGGATCATTACCCTACTTCAGTTTCAGCTTAACCCTTTAGCATTTCAGATTTCTTTGACAAATGTAATCCTTATTTATTTAGATTGTTTTCAATTAATCATGCATTATCTCTAGCTTTGAGATTCCAGTGATGAGATTACATATCTTTAGAATGACATTGTAGGGTAGGTGTGAAAGGCCACATCTGTCCAGTTTGAACATAAAACAAGTAGAAAATTTAGGCTGGAATTTGGCCAGTTTAAAGGTTAAAGAGTTAATTGTACCATTTTGTCTATGAACAACACAGCTTACAGTAAATGCTTCTTAATTTACCTGTAGGTAAACTCTAACTTGAATATTACTGTTGGTTTGATGGTTTCAAGTTTTCTGTACACAAACAGCATGTAAGCTAAAAATTCAGTGAATCAAGGTAGGTATGTACCTGTATTTATGTGTGAGTCATAGAGCATTGGGCCTCATGGAGGCAAGTGGTTGAGTTCGTTTTGAGTGTTGGACCTCACAGAGGCAAGGTGACTGAGTTCCTTTGGGCATTGGGCCTCATGGAGGCAAGTGGTTGAGTTCCTTTGGACATTGGGCCTCATGGACGCAAGTGGCTGAGTTCGTTTTGAGTGTTAGGCTCACAGAGGTAAGGTAGCTGAGTTCCTTTCAAGTATTGGGCCCCATGGGGGCAAAGTTGTCGAGTTTCTTTCGAGTGTTGGTCCTCACAGAGGTAAGCCATGGCTGGGTTCTCTTGCTTGTGTAGCATGGTGCAGAGTCCTGTTGCCAGATATAGGGTCTTCCAACAGCCACCATCTTGACCCACGGCAGCACTACCTCTTCCAGGTACTTGATGTAGGCCTCTGTGTTGAGTGTGGGGCTATGGGGAGTGTGCGGCCACGTGAGTGTGAGGATGTTATGAATGGAGGTATAATGTCACCATCATTAGAGATCAATCGAAACACCATGATGTTGATTGGATGTTTGATTTTTATCACTCTTAGTACATGTTTTGGGGACATGGCAAGCCAACGGTTGTTCTGTGTTCACCAACTGTTTATACTAGAGCTTCTGGCATGAACACCAAGCAGTACAGCATGTTGTTTCAAAATTTCTGGCAAAGTGAATTGCATCATGGTGCTATGGTGCTGTTTTTCTCACAGACGGTGACCAACTGACCCTACTATATTGTGTAGTCAACAAAATCAAAAACAAACAATGCACGTGCACGGAATTAAAAATATAAAATGGCAACAATTTACCCATTGCACTGAGTGTGTGGGTATATATATATATATATATATATATATATATATATATATAGAAAGGGCAACCAGCCACAGAAAACCATGCCAAATCAGACTGACATCTGGTGCAGTCTTCTAGCTTACCAGCCCTGGTCAAACAGTCCAACCCATGCCAGCACAGACAACCGATGTTAAATGATGATGATCGAGATATATATATATATATATATAAGCACAGTCATGGCCATGTGGTAAGTAAGTTTGCTTTGTAACCAAGCCCCATTGCATCTTGAACAAGTGTCTCCTATAACTTCAAAGCAACCACATTGTGTGTGTGCATCAGTATAATGGATCTGAACATTAGTATTATGAACATAAAAGGAATATTATGTGGATACATTGGAAACAAATGAGCCATAATGTGGCCACTTGACATGCTAGAAATAATGACCAAATTTTCCTACTGTCTTTTAAAAAGGGTGGACACATTAATAATGTGGTCTTAAATACACAATGTCTAAAACAAAACCAGAAAAATAAGCAGATCAACACTCACCTGAGCTGAAACAACCGGCTAGAATGTTGCAGATTTAGAAACAAGCTTGGAACATTTTAAAAGGAAATGAAATAAGAATGTATTTATGACTTGAAGAATACCAGAAATCACTGATTAATAGTCTGGCTGCCAAGGGAAGATTACGTTTTAGACGATAGGTCAGAGAATAAACTGGTCAGCTTAACTGGGACGACCAGCTTTGGTGAAAGGTAATCAAAATGATAAAAATTCAGTCATGTTGGAACATGTGAGGAAGGTTTTTGTTTGTTAGTGAAACGCGTTGATTGACTGCTTTGGTGCTAGAGGTCTGAGTAACAACAGCAGCAGCAACATCAATGTCAACAACATTAAAAATACAATCAGTCTTTTAAATAATTATTCCCATTACATAGGTTTATGCCTCTAACTAGCGAACCAATAAAAATAGGCAACCGGATCAACATTTATCGAGTCTGTGCGTGTGTGTTTGTTTGTATACACACACACATATATCCTTTTCTATTCTAGGCACAAGGCCCAAAAGTTTTAGAGAGGGAGTCAGTCGATTAGATCGACCCCAGTACACAACTGGTACTTAATTTATCGACCCCAAAAGAACAAAGGCAAAGTCGACCTCAGCAGAATTTAATACACACACATATATCAACACACGCATGAATACACACATACAAATGAGTGAAGAGATGGAGAGAAAGTAGCAGTGAGCCCAGTGGTTTGGAGTTGGGTGTATGCAATTTGACTTTGACTTAGCTGCACATGACAAAGTTTTGTGGGCACATACGACATGTCTGTCTCATCAGATACTAAATGAGATGAATGTGTCCTATACACAGGCAAAACTTTAAGTCATGTGGAGCTGAGTCAAACTGTTATTAATAATTATATATATTCCTACTTTTAAAATGGCAGTGAAATATGGGCCTTGACTGGAGAGAACATGTGAAGGCGTGAAAGAAATGAAGCCAGCATGCTGATCTCTAACTGTGGAGGGAAAGTGTGGAAGGGGTAGACCCAGGAAGATGTGGGATGAAGTGGTGACATATGATCTTCAGTTGTTGAGACTCAAGGAAGCAATGACAAGTGACTGAGACTTCTAGCAATTTGCTGTGCTTCAGAAGACGCATCAAGCTAAGTGAAATCCTGGTTGTGGCCAGTGCCAACGATACGTAAAAGGCACTCATGCTGGTGACATGTGAAAGGCACCTGTATCACAGACAAATGGTATGAGGAATACCAAATGTCTTCATGCATTACCTGCCTGATAAGGAACTCAGACACTCCCATGTCCCTGGTGATGGACCTGATTGGAGGGATCATTGTCAATCATGGCTGGGATCTCACCAACAAATTCAGGAGTGCTTTTCTTATCAAAACAATCACAGTGTGTTTTCCAAGCTGCTGTAGCTTCGTAATCACCATTAAACTCATCCAACTCTTTTCAAATCCTCTGCACTGTCCTCAGATTGACACCCAAACTCTCTGAAATGTTCATATTGGAGTTTCCTGCACAAATGCCAAGCAGTACAGCATGTTGTTTCCAAATTTTGTGACAGAGTGAATTGTGTCATGGTGCTGCTTCTCTCACAGATGGTGCCCAACTGACCCTACTATACTGTGTAGTTGGCAAAATCAAAAACAATGTTCAGATGCAATATGAAATGGCGACAATTTATATACATACATATATATATATATATATATGGAACAAAAATGCAATGGAAGGTATTAAAACATTTGGACAGATAGGTGACACAAAGGCGGACAAGAGAAACAACAATTAGAAGGACAAGCAAAAAAAGACAAGTCACTCTTGGCTTTCTTTCATCAGTCAAGTTCCAGAAGTCATGACCATTTCGGACAGTTACACTTGAGATGGTTCGATCTGGTTGCCCCCAAAAATGTCTTAGCTAAGAGAATTAGACCCCTTTGTAAGAAAGCTAGCGAATGTGTAAGGCAACAAAGATGAAAAAAAACAAACAAATACAAAAAAATGGAGAACGTGGTACAAAATTATGAATACAAACAACAAGAAATAACAACAGGCCTCTTTCCACTGAGAATGATTCAAATTGAGCTAGCGTGTTACCATTGCTATTATGTTAAACTGTTGTATGTCCAAATTTGGTCAAATGCACTTTTTTCAATATTTAATCTTGCCTGCAATAGCCAGTTCTTTTGGTCAAACTATCATATCTCCAGCTGCTTCAGATGCCAAGATATGAAAATTGTACAATGGTTTAACATTTTTAAAGTGTGGTAAGCCCCACAAACAACAGTTTTGCAAAAATATTTCTGACTGAAAATATCATACATGTATGGCGTTACGATTTTATGCACCCAACTGTTGCTAATGTAAAAAGAAATGGAATGGTGAAAGTATTTTTTTGTTTTCTGAAAAAGCAATATTTGGGACTTACAACACGTTTGCATAAAGCAATGATATATACATATATATATATATATATATATATATATATATATATATATATATATATATATGCCCATACACAAAGGGTTTCTTTCAGTTTCTGTCTACCAAATTTACTCACAAGGCTTGGTTAGACTGGAGCTACACTAGAAGACACTTGCCAAAGTACCATACAGTGGAACTGAACGCAGAGCCATGCGGTTGGGAAGCAAACCTAGAAATGATAATTTCTTCCAAAACTTGATTCTTCTGAATCTTTGAAGTTTCAGAAATAGAAATTCATGACATTCGTTTTTTTTTTGCCCAGAACAAGTTAGAGAAAGAAACCAGTTCCAGCAGAGAAATGACTGGTTGATAGACTGGTTGCTGGTAATGAGAAACAACCAGCATGACAGAGCAGCATTATGAATATGCAACAGGATCAAACTATACATAAATTAACATATATTATATTAGTTCAGTCTATAAACACAATAGTTGCTTTTAGTTGAGTGAGTGACCTAATAACTCCCCACCCACACCTCTCCCATTTTAACACTTATACAAATCAATGAAGGAACCTCTAGGCAGTTGCTTGATCTGCTAGAAACAGTAGTTATACCTCCTTTAAATCACAGTCTATCATATAAAAGACTAGCTTAATAGCTGCCCTATTGGGTGGCTTTTTAAGCCAGCTCCTGTGGAGAGCTCTTCATTGGCCCTGGGCCCTACAATGACACTTCATGCATTGAGTACATATTAATTTTATTAAACTTGACCAATATTTTTCAAGCAATGAACAATTTTCATCAAAACAATGATATAATTTGTTGACTTGGAACTTATTGCAAAGCTGCATGATAGACAACATGTTTCGTCTTCCTATTCGGGGTTCAGTACAATTTTTTTTGTCTGTCTAACCTCTTTCTTTTTCTCTCTCTCTCTCTCTGTTGATTGTTTCCAACCATCACCATCACTATCACCAATACCACCATCATTGCCACCACAACTGCCATACACACACCATTCAGACTTCTGACGCCACCACCATCAATACCTTTGACTTCGCAGCCTTCCTTTCCACTACCATCACCACTGTCTTTCACATTGCTTACTATCACCATTGTCCCTGACTGCTTCAGCTACCACTACCACCACCACCACCACCACCACCATCATCACTGTCACCTCCGCCTCTATCACAACTACAGCTCATACTATTACTATCACCTCATTACCATCACAACCGTCAATCTATTACCTTCTCTATGCCTACTCTAACTCTCATCCTAACATGAGCAATAGTAGGAGTAGAAGGGGTCGAAGTGTGACACACTGAAATTAGTTTTCGCACTTATTATATTAGAAGAACATATGGTTCTTGATATACAAATAAGAAACAAAAAAGATAGTCAAGGCTGGAATGTCTTTGATTACATTTTTTGCTTAATTAAGTCTAAATAACCACGGCAACAATAATATGTGGTCCATGAATGGGCTGAGTTGAGTATTTAAGTCCTAATATGCCAGCCAAGTTAAACACCTCCACCTTATCCTAGCATAATTGAACCCAACACCATCCATCAGTTTCCAACCTCCCATCTCCCAGTTCTCACCTGTAGACACTAACTTTCTCAGATATCCAGCCTAGGCATCAGTTGCACCTGTCTCACAAGCATGGGATGATCAGATCCTTTACCTTTGACGAACTTACAAAGCCAAAAACAATAGTTTCAAATTTTGGCACAAGGCCAGCAATTTCAAGGGAGAGGACAAGTAAATTACATCAACCCCAGTATTCAACTGGTACTTATTTTAATAATCCTTTCTAATAAAAGCACAAGGCCTGAAATTTTTATGGGAGGAGGATAGTAGATTCTATCGACCCCCAATGCTTCATTGGTGCTTATTTAATCAACCCTGAAAGGATGAATAGGCCAAAGTCAACCTCAACAGAGGTTGAACTCAGAACATAAAGACAAACAAAATACTGCTAATAATATACTGGTCTCACTATCTAATGGCATCAAGTACTACAAGTAAGGGTAAAATATATAGAAAATAAAAACATACTACCCTTCTAATGTTAATACGCAAAATAGGTCCCATGAGGAAGTACAATATATTGCTGTAGACAGCAGGAGCACTGTGTAACAAGTAACTGTTTCTTTGGCAGACAATACTTCTGATCAATCATTTCATGAACAAAATATTAATAGTAAAAGAAGGTGGTACCAGGGCCTGGGTTGTTGTACAAGATCAGGACGTAATAATTTTACAGTCAACAGTTTAACAACTTCAACATTTTTCATCAATATTAGTCTTTTTTTTTTTTTACCTTAAATTCAATTTTCGTGAAATTTAAAGAGAATATTTCATATTCTTGCCACACCTACCTCTCATTTTCATCTGAAGTAGAACTGAGGGTCATTTTGTTCAAGTTATTGACTGGTGTTTCATTGATGGTAGAGGCTGTTGTTTCATTTGGCTTAGAGGGTGACATTTCATTCAGTTTACTCGCTGGTATTTCATTGAGGGTATTGGCTGGTAAACAACAATAAACATCAATTATACAAAACCACTTAGTCTTTTACTGCTTACTCTTGCTCTCAAGCTCTCTCTCTTTCTCTCTCTCTCACACACACAGAGAAATACACATGATGATGGAAGCTGATTAATGAGCCTGACCATTGTTTCGTGAGCTACGAAACTAAGATGACATCTTAACTTAGCTCATGATGCACAACTTTTACCACAACCCTTACATAAGTCTCTTCGCAGTTCCATGCATCACAGAATCATGACAACTGAAATACAACATTTATTACATGACTGAGGACCTACCATTAACTTGCTTTGATATATGTAACCTTAGCGGGTGCGGGGAGGCTAACAAAACCAGTTTAGAAAGTTAACTCACTTTTGCTGATGGTGTTGTAGAAATGAAAAGGTGGTAAAAGACATTTGCAATAATTCTCAAAGTAATTCTCTCTCCTCAGCTTTTTTGGGAACATACTGAGTAGAATTATTTTTGAGAGACTCATTCAAGGGGTACCACTTCTTGAGTCTCAATCATGTCTGTGTGAAGAACAAGGAACCAATAATACATTTCCAGTTCATCTTCTACTAGAAAAATGCACTGAACTGACTCAGTCCTTATCATTGGCTCACTGGCCTCACCAAGGTGAACTGTGACACATTATTTGTAACTATCAGAAAAAAATGCTTATAAATATGTGTGTATATATATATTATTACAAATTTGGGATTTTACCAATAGAACTGCAACTCCTATTTCAGGATAACCTTATTGTATGGAATACACATAGAAAGTTATATCTAATAAAATAATATAAGCAATTAAAATAACCTACTATAAAATACAATAAAATCAGTTGAAAAAATATATAACTTACCTATTATTAGTCTGTGAAGAAAGAATGTATTTCTAATCAACACTACACATGTGTCTGCACTGTTGGGGCATGTATCAAGGCTACAACTAATACATAAATCTACCAGTGTGTCCTCAGGCTATTTATCTTAATATTATTATTATTTATGGGTCAAAGTTAAAAATACATATTTTCTGAGAGAGAGAATGGGTGTTGGTATGTAGTCATAAAAACACTTGTTATAAGAAATTGATTCAAATATCTAAGTTTGAAAACACTTCCAAGTGTGAAGAACAAGGGTTGAGAAGAGTAAAAGAGAAGGAGGAAAGAAAGAGAAGTATGTGAAGGGCAATACAAACCTTCAACACCCAAAGGTAAATCATCAACCCCATGGGGTACATCATGAGGAGTATTGTGGGGTACTTTCTTACATGGTGCAGCTGTATCCTTTACCTTCGACTCATACAGTTCAGATGATTGGGGAGTACTCTGGCTGGGACTGTTGAGTAATGAAATAACAAAAATTAGTGTTTCATTGGCGCATATAGTGAGTATCACAGACACAGAGATGACTGCTGTCATCCCCAAACCCTTTAGCATTCACATTACTCCCCAGATCCTTCATCAATACCAACATTGATATGAGTAGCCCTGAAGTAGTGCCTCCAATCAGAAAGGAGGATCTATAAAAAAAGAAATTGGGTGCAATCATTAGCAGATGGTCAAAGGCCTTTTATAACATGGCTAGACTTTCTCACCTGGCTACCACCTCACTACTACAGGTAATACTAACCTGATTAACCCTGTTGACACAATCAGGCTTTCATCATTGAAATGACTCTGTCTTCTCTGTGTTTTTTTCACAGCTGGACATATTTCCTATCACACATCACTTCATGGGTTGAGAGCACTTCTTTGTGTCACCGGAGAGTAAAGAAACTGACCAACTGGACTGAAATGTCCTCTCTACACTATATCAGTTTACATTCAGTTAGTTCCACATAAAAAGCACCCATGCCAGTGCCACATAAGGAACGCCCGTTCTAGTGTCACACAAATAGCATCTGTGCCAGTGCTGTGTGAAAAACATCCGAGCTCATGCCACATATATCACACCCATGCTGGTGCCATGTAAAAAGCACCCGGAACACTCTGTGAAGTGGTCAGCATTAGGAAGGGCACCCAGCCACAGAAACTGGGACAAAAACAATGGAGTTTGGTGCCACTTGTAGCCTTGTCTGCCTCCAACAAGGAAAATGGATGTATGATGATGAGGATTCAGAATTGCTGCCTTCTCAGATGAGTTACCATCCTTGTGCATTAAGGAGTCCATATCTGCTTCGTACAAATATATTTTGAATTCCTATTCTCGACAGGTTGTTTTCTCTCTGGATTTCAGAATCCTTCTAGCTGGGTTGCCTTCACCACACTCCTCCATAATGTTGCAAATGATGCTCACAGTGTCATGTCATACTGCTAAGGGCATCAATTGACACAGAAGGATCCTTTGATTGTATGTGTGTGAGAGAGAGAGAGAGAGAGAGAGAGAGAGGGAGAGAGAGAGAGAGTGAGTGAGGAGTGACATGTAACAGGTGAGAGAGAGGAGTCAATGAGAGAGAAGTACGCAGTTATTTAAGAGTATATAAACACAACAGAGGAATGAGGAATTGTGTCATTAATTTCTGACATTTCATATGATACAAAAATATTGAGAAAAAGTGAAGGTGTTGACATAGGTAATGGGACAGGATTATTCAATGATATAACTACTGCATGTGTGTGTGTGTGTGTGTGTGTGTGTGTGTGTGTGTGTGTGTGTGTGTGTGTGTGTGTGTGTGTGTGTGTTGACATTGTTTGGGCACTAAGCATAAATCAATATGGCCACTAAGGTGACTTTGTCATTGTTTGCATTTTGCTGTGAAAAAAATTTCTGCTGCTGAGGAGTTTCATTATGTGAACAACAAGAGAATACAGCCTCAACAGGTCTTGTCCAACCTATGGCAGTATGGAAAAAAAAATTATATATATAAAATTCATTATAAAATAAAATAAGGATACATATGAATATATTTATCCCCACTTAAAACTGAATGTTGTGTTAGAACCCAGAATACTGCATAATTTATCATGAGAGGACCTCTCATATGCACACACTTGCGGTGATCTGTCAGTTCTGGCAGTGGTGGCAGACAATTATCTCCTTCTAGCAGTATAAACACAAGTGCTTATACGTGCCACAAGTCCATATGAGGGTTTTCTCTCATGGTTTTAAATAATGCAGTGTTTTGTGTTCTAGCACAGCATCCACTTTTAAGTGGAGATAAACATTATCTTTTGGTATTAATACTGCTTAGGTCACTATTAGTTATATATCTGTTGATTCAAGAAAAACGATACATTACAGGACTCAGTAAGTGTAGAATATTCTTTGATACTAAACGTTCCTATTTCCAGTTCTCTTGAGTTACTCATTTCTGATCATCAACTGGTAAACTGTGCCTGCTGAGGACCCGAAACAAGTTACTGAATGGATTCATAAACTTAAGTTATAATGTGTGTGTGTATATACATTACATATATAACTTAGATATGTTCCAGCCAAAGATTGGCCAGAGATCAAGTCTGACATAATAGCACCACCTGATAGAATCTATCACGGCATTTTTAAGTCAAGTTTTGTGGTATCATGGTCCATTCAGTCAAGTACAAGTGGTATCATGGTTGACTGAATTGACCATATCACGGTCCATTTAAGTGTTAATTGAACTGTATCCAAGTATAGGTGGTTTATTTGGTATCCCTTGAAGTAAAATTTGTCCAAATATCATTTGAAGGTGATGGGATCTTTCCTTTCATTGATTTGTTTTGTAGATAATATCAAATAGAGCAGGGCCTGTTGAGGAAAAGTAATTGTATTGCAGCGAATTGATGTGTTGTGAACCTGAATTGTGTAGAGGGCATATGGCATGTGAACCCAGTCTTGGATGAATTCTGAATCCGATGTTAAGATTATTTGGACAATGCCAGTGGTATATTCTTCAGATTGTGGAAGGGTTTTGGTTGGTTGGTTGGTTGGTTGGTTGGATGAATAGATAAGAAAGATACGTATAGAGAAAAATCACATCTTTAATTATAGAATTCACCTTACAAAGCTGACAATTGTTTCTGTTGTATTAACATATTTAGATATAGAAAATATCATTAAAATTAATATTTCCCAAAATACATGTTAACATGTTTTCAAGGTGATCCAAAATTAGTTAAATTCAAAGTGAACTAAAGAAAATAGTTCCAGTACAGGAATGTACAAAAAAGACTGCCAAGATGAAATAATCTAAGAAAAGCTATTTTTGTATTCAACTATTGGTGATGTCAATGGACACACACACACACATAAATATATATCACCACCATCGTTTAATGTCCGCTTTCCATGCTAGCATGGGTTGGATGATTTGACTGAGGACTGGTGAACCAGATGGCTACACCAGGCTCCAATCTGATTTGGCAGTGTTTCTACAGCTGGATGCCCTTCCTAACGCCAACCACTCCGAGAGTGTAGTGGGTGCTTTTACGTGCCACTGGCACGAAGGCCAGTCAGGCGGTATTGGCAACAGCCATGCTCAAAATGGTGTATTTTACGTGCCAGCAGCACTGGCAATGATCTCGCTCGAATGACTTTTCACGTGCCACCGGCATAAGTGCCAGGAAGGCGATGTCTATACATATATGCATAAATATAAATATGCATTTATATATACATGTGTGTGTGCATACAGGTAGGCAGTTTCATAAATATACACTCTTATACACAAACATGAGAAAAAAGTGTCTAAAACAAAAGTCTGCGATAGACAGCCTCACAAAAGGTGTGGCAGATATGACGCAACTCTAATATTAAAGAGCTTATTAGCCATTGTAATTTAGATGCCAGCAGACTTTGCAATGTTTACCGTATTATTATTTAGAATTTAAGTTTAGAATAATGTCTACACAGAAGACTATTTAATTATCCTTGGACATACCTGCAATCACTATTTCCCAACGAGTGGCATATAGTTTTTCATAAACATATACACATAAGTACGTGTGTGTGTGTGTGTGTGTGTGTGTGTGTGAAGTATGGAATATGGACATTAAATGATATATATTCACATACAAGCATATACACTCATATATATACACACACACACACACATATATATATAAACACCCATACATACATATACATACATATATATATATATATATATATATACACACACAAGCTTATACATACATATAAATACACACATATGCATATACATACATGCATATATACAATCACACACACATACACACCCATAATAATTTTTCTGTATGGATTCATAAGAATCAAGGCATGTCAACTGATAGGCTACCAGAAATGGCTAGGTGCAATAACATGGTTCATCATTGAATGCACCAAGTGGTGGTAGGATACTGTGGACATGCAGGTACCAAATCCAATTTAAACCATAGATCTGACTCAAGGATGAGTCCTTGGTGTGGTGTAGGTATTAAAAGTAAACACAAATGGTATTTAAAATTTACAACAGCCATTTTGGTAGAATTTTATTTATTTAATGCAGTCACAAAAGATTACATCATGATATATCATCCACCATCATCAAATAAAATTTCATATATATATATATATATATATAAGAAGGAGGGGGTCAGAATTTTGGATAATTATTTAGTGTTTCATCTCATTTCAGAGATTCATCATGAATGTTTTACAGAAAATTGCCTTTTATACATGTGTTAGTTGAAAGAAATCAAGAAATCCTTTTCTATAGCTGGGTAGCATGACAACTGTCCAAAAATACAATGTAATTTCAACCAACCCAGAAAAAGGGAAAGAAAGCTTGGGAGGATGATGCAACTGGCTGAGTTCAAAGAAGCAGAGACACTTGTAGAAGCAATAGTAGAGTCAGAGAAAGGAGATGATGTATTTGGGAGTTAGGGGCAACAGAGAAGTGTTTTGCAACCCTTTTTTTCCCTTCTGGACTCCTTTGATCCCTAGTTTATTCTACTGGACTCTCATACACATTCAATACTCTTTACTTGTTTCAGTCATTTGACTGTGGCCATGCTGGAGCACCACCTTTAGTCAAGCAAATCGACCCCAGGATTTATTCTTTGTAAGCCTGGTACTTATTTTATTGGTCTCTTTTGCTGAACCGCTAAGTTACGGGGACGTAAACACACCAGCATCGGTTGTCAAGCGATGTTGGTGGGGACAAACACAGACACATACATATATATATATACATACATATATACGACAGGCTTCTTTCAGTTTCCGTCTACCAGATCCACTCACAAGGCTTTGGTCGGCCCGAGGCTATAGTAGAAGACACTTGCCCAAGATGCCACGCAGTGGGACTGAACCCAGAACCATGTGGTTGGTAAGCATGCTACTTACCACACAGCCACTATGTTTAAAAAATTTCATTATATTTTTATAATTAAATATTATGAAGAATTGTGTAAAAAAAAATTGTTAAAAATATTTTGAGTATTGTAGAAATAGAACCAGTTTATTTGGACCTTAAACTTTAAGAACATGTGGAACCCAGTTGAGTACAACTGGTGTAGAGTGTTGGCAATTGGATTTTTGCAGTTCAGTCAAACGATTCTATTGGATGCAGTTTGAGATGTGTGTGTGTGTGAGAGAGAGAGAGCAAACAAGACTGTCCTATACATGTGAGTAACGTTGAAGAGAAAATATTACATAAGCTTTGTCAGCAATTGAACATGGTGAAATATATTTTTTGTTAGCGTATCATGAAGTTATCGTTAAAGATCATCAGAGATTGTGCATCTCAGAAATTGTGGTGATTGCGAGATCTTTAGATATAGGTGTGGTTTTATGTGTTAAGAAGGACATAATATAAGATTGCTTTGTTGATATAAAGTAGAGGATATATCTTTTGTGTTGTAAAAGAAAATGTCATCATGACCCTCTTGAAAGATATTTTCAAGGTTGTTCTTCATGGCATAAAGTGATTAGGCTGTGTGTGTGTGTGTGTGTGTGTGTGTATGTGTGTGTGTGTAGAAGACACTTGTGTGTTGAAGGTTGAACAGGAGTGAAAGATGGTATTCTCTACATAACAGAGGCCCTTTGGGAAATCAGATGGTCATCTAGGTCTCAAACAAAACTTAGCTGGCAACTTATTTACCTCAGACAAAATACAAATACCCCCTTCCCTCTCCCTCCATAATGAAAAACAATCAAAATAGAAAGAACTTTTACACAATATGTTGCAGTGGAAAAATAACAAACTCCATAATTTATTAAACAGTAATTAAAACTGGCTGACATTGTAAACATTTGTTTTGTTAAGCCTGTCTCTCTTTATTAGTCAGGTTTTATTTGTTTGCGAGACACAGCTGACATCAGACAAAAGCTAAAAATAAATTTTAAAAGGAATAATTCTGTTTTATCCTCTTTTGTTTTGTGTTGTGTGGAGACTGGCATGTCGTCGACGAATAGACCCAATGTTTCTTGTGTTGACAAAGGCAACTAAAAGAGGTTGAAGTAGGATTGGCACTCTAGCCTCGTAACATTCTTCAACAGCAACAACCCATGGGTTGGAAGGTTGTCATTTGAGTGGTGCAAAGGTGTCATTCACCTGGAGTAGCACGCAACCACCAACAAATGGTGGATGCAGTAATCCACTCTTACAGCACATGCCCCCCCCCCCATACTGTTACTACTACTACTACTCTTTTGCCTAAACTTCAGTAAAATAGACACCGAGGGAAGGCGAAATGCTTAACGGTATTTCGTCTGCCGTTACATTCTGAGTTTAAATTCCATCGAGGTCGACTTTGCCTTTCATCCTTTCAGGAGCGATAAAATAAGTACGAGTTATGCACTGGGATTGATGTAATCGACTTAATACCTTTGTCTGTCCTTGTTTGTCCCCTCTATGTTTAGCCCCTTGTGGGCAATAAAGAAATAAGAAATGTTAGCACACTGGGCAAAATGCTTAGCGGTATTTTGTCTGTCGTTACATTCTGAGTTCAAATTTTGCCAAGGTTGACTTTGTCTTTCATCCTTTCGGCGTCGATAAATTAAGTACCAGTTGCATACTGGGGTCAATCTAATTGACTGGCCTTCGCCCCAGAAATTTCGGGCCTTGTGCCTGGAGTAGAAAACAGACACTGAGGGGAATGACCAGATATGGCAGGGAATGTCGCACGCATGGAACCAAAGTGGATTTCATATGATGAAGGTTAGGAATGATAAATATAATATTTGAATTATTAAATAATATTTCAAGTAATTTTTCTCAAATACTCAGTTTTTTTGTAAATCAGAGGCCAAAACTACAACTAAACATGTTGCACTGACCCTGTTACAGTTACAGTCTAATGCAGAGATGTTATAGGTTGGTTCAATGATCTGCCTCTTCCACCAACATTACTTCTATCTCCTTTTTGAGCTCCATGTATCTAACACATGTGGGCATGCCTACAAAGTCAGAAAACAGCACAACTCCCATGACTTTCGGAAACATTTTTTCACACTCAGAGTTGCTGAAGCATGGAACAAACTACCTGCATCAGTTGTTCTCTGCCAAGACATTGCATCCTTTAAAACCTCCACGCTTCCTGAAATTCACCAACACTACACCTGATATCCCCACCTCCATACACATGCACACATGTATATCATGACTCCTACACTGTTCACTTTCCTGACTTTTGTACATAATTCTATGTACTGTACATGCACCTTTGATGAGTTGTAATGCACCTGAGCACTACACACAGTAATTTCATCTCTTTTATCTCCATACATTGCCCTTAGTCTGTTCATCTGCTCCTGCAATTCATCCATACTTTCTGTTATGAATATCAGATCATCTGAGGATAACAATTCCAATGGTAACCCAACATTTGGAACCAGCACCTCCATCACAACTACAAATAGTAATGGAATTAATATTGAACCCTGATGCATCACTGTTCTTAACCTTTAATAAACAAGGAAGAAATACCTCATTCTGACTTCATATATATATATATATATATATATATATATATATATACACATCATTTGCATGATGTGGAGAATATAGCACCAGCATTACCCAAACAACCTGAACATTAGCTTCAAGGTTCATCCAAGGCTGGGACCACGGGCCATGCATCCCCTGCCCAATTCAGGATCACAACATATAGGTACACTGCGACACAGTTACTTTTCCTCAACAGGCCCTGCCCTATTTAACGTTGTCCCAAAATTGATCAAAGAGGAAAAAGATCCCATCACCTTTAAACAGAATCTGGACAAATTTCTTCAAGGAATACCAGATAAGCCAACTATACCTGGATAAAACTCACTCAGCTCACTACTTGAATGGACCATAATACTACAAAACTTGATTTAAAAAGAATTTAGATAATCCTATCAGGTGGTGCTATTTAGTTAGACATGGCCTGGACCAATCTTTGGTCGAAACATATCTAAGTTTATATATATATATAAAGAGAGATACAGTGATGTGGATAAACACAATCAGGATTCACACACACACACCACTTAAAAGTGGAAGTTGCATTAGAATATACAAACACTGCAACATTTACCAAGAGAGAAAACCCTGATATGGTTAAGTGGTGCATAAAAGTATGTCATAGCTATCATCAGCGGCAGACAGTCACTGCTAATTCCACTGCCCAGACTACCAAATCACGTGATTTTGGCTTGGTTTGGTCTTTTCAATGGTCGACACCAAGTGTCTGATAAATGGGAACGTGAAACTCTGAGTAACAGTTCTGTGATAATTTTGTAGTTTTAATAAAATGTATATATATTGATGATGATGATGATGTCTGTGTGTGTGTGTGAGAGAGAGAGAAAAGCCTAATTGTGTTTCTCAGCATCACTGCCTCCCTATCAGCTAACCTTGGATTTCTCTTACAGCCACTCTTGACGCTGTGGACCTAGTCCTGGATGAAGAATTTAGAGGTTAAGTTCAAATTCATTTGAGCACTACATGTTTTCTATACTGAACATACTTAGCTCTCACTTATTCTCTGTCTGTGGAGGCGCAATGGCCCAGTGGTTAGGGCAGCAGACTTGTGGTCATAGGATCACGGTTTTGGTTCCCAGACCGGGCGTTGTGTTTATTGAGCGAAAACACCTAAAGCTCCACGAGGCTCTGGCAGGGGATGGTGGCGAACCCTGCTGTACTCTTTCACCACAACTTTCTCTCACCCTTACTTCCTGTTTCTGTTGTGCTTGTAATTCAAAGGGTTAGCTTTGTCACACTCTGTGTCATGCTGAATATCCCCGTGAACTACGTTAAGAGTACACATGTCTGTGGAATTTCGCGAGCAGGCTGTTCCGTTGATTGGATCAACTGGAACCCTCATTGTCATAAGCGATGGAGTGCCAACATTCTCTCTGTGTATATATATTGGGTTGCCAAAAATTTGATGTTATTGTATTGTAGAAGAATTGTCATTGCCATGATTTAAACACATGCACAGACTATCATTATTATATACCTCTCTCTTTGTCTCTCTTTCTTCTTCTGTCTGTCTGTCTCTCTCTCTCTCTCTCTCTCACACACACACATTATTTTGTTATGAGTATCAAAATTAAGTACTTTCACCACACAGATGTCATATGTTCAATGATTCATGCCAGATATATCTATCTGTCTGTCTTTCTATCTAACACCTTCTCTCTTCTTCTAAACTTCATGCCAGTCCTGTAGTAATATTGCAAGAATTCATATTACACCTGAGCTTATATAAAAAAATTAAATAAATAAAAACAAACACAAATATATATTTAATACTATAAAAATTGAATTTACTTACATTTTTGAAAGGTTTTCTGAAGGCCATTCAGTATTGTCTTGCATTGATTTGGAATTAAAATCATGTTTTTCTAAAGAAAGAATGAAAATATTTGTAGAATACAGGGTGTCAGCACTAAACAGTTTTGTGTATAAATACAAACTTGTTACCAGTTTAAATAAGCATGAGATATATTTGAACCCATAACAAAGCCATTCACTGTATTTTGTCGTGGAGCGAGTCAGCTCTGTAAGGTCTTATATTGACAGCTGTTTCAAGAAGCCAAGACTTATGTAATAATCAAAATTTGCTGGTGATATATACAAAAAGTCATAGGATGAAGTTAACATAAGTCCAGTTGCCCTTTTCAAGAGAAGATTGGCAAAAGTGAGTTGTTTAGTATTGCTTGCTATCATATAAGGTTGAAGGAAGAGAGGGAGCAGACCAAAATAATGAGAAGAAGGGGAAGTTAAGAGACATGATAAGAGGAAGAAGAACAGCCCCAAAGACACAAGGTAAAAAGAACAGGGAGAAGATAAGATAAAAAGCAGCTGAGAAGACCAGAGGTCTAGACAAACAGGTGAGGAGAGGAAAGCATTAAGATAAAAGAGTAGGGGTAGTAGGAGAGGAAAGCATGAGGAGAAAAAAAGTATGTTTGCTATGAGGATAAATTATGATAATTTGATATCAACATATCAGTAAAAAGGTTTTGTCATGAAGGGAAAATTATAATGATTTTACATAATGAGCAAATGTGCTATAAAACTTATGATACCAAGAAAAGATTACATCAAAGGACCTATTGAGTAATGATGTATTATTTTGATATAATATTGCAAATCATTTATTAACCACATGGTATATGTCTGGTCAAGACTCCATGTTCCCACATAAAAGGTTTCAAGCATTGCTACCTTGTCCCCCTAAGTACATTCTCAAATAAGTCCTCTAGGCTTTCAACTTCTCTAGCTACCTATATACACCTCATGTCCTAGCGCATACCTTATTCTAGTCCATAGTTTGTAGAGGTACCTCGTATTATACTAATCGTCGCATGTGTAAATTGTGTTTGCCAGGAATCCCTTGCAATTTTACAACACAATAATGCCTTCTTATTCAATAAGTTGGGGGTATGAAGGTGTTTTGAAAATATCTCAGAGTGACAACCATACCCTGCATACTCATGGGCTGCCTTTTGTCAAGGCAGGGTGTCTGTTCAGTCACCCTGCCAAAGATGTAGAGAAGTCAGGGGACTGCAGCATGGTGGATTGTGAAGAGTTAGTGAAAGAGCTCTCTTGTCACTATTTCAGTTTGTTTTCTCTCTCCCTTCAACCTTTTATATTTGCAAGCAATAGTAAACAACTCAGATTTGCCAAGCTTCTTTTGAGAAGGTAACAACTTGATCTGGCTTGTTACCAGTTGTACATCTGTGACATTTTGCACATATCACCAGCAAATTATGATTTTTATATAACTCTTAACTTCCTGAAAGAGTTGTCAAAAGAAGACATTATGTAATTTCTTTAAATATATATTTTGTCCTTTTTCATTGTTCTGTATTTTTATCTGCTCCATCTAAATATATATATATGAAGCCTAATTTGTATTTATCTTCATTACTATCTCCATATCAGCTCAATTTGGATTTCTCTTTTAGCCCTTGTTGATGCTGTGAGCCTTGCCTTTGATAAAGAAGTCAAAATTGAATTTTTAATTCGTTTGAGCACTGTTATGTGTTTTCTATACTGAGTTTATTTAGCTCTTACTTACTGAATGTGTGTGTGTGTGTGTGTGTGTGTGTATAATTCAATCAATAGTTATAGCAGCATAGTAACTGTCAATTAAACCTACTAATTAAAACTCTAAATTAAAACTACTAATTAGCTGCTAAGAGGAGGTCATTGTGCCGGCAGCTAAACCTTAGTTGTCAAAAGATAAGGTGTGTGTGTGTAAGATGGATTATCTTCTCCGTAGTGGAGGGCAAGATTTCCATGTCACTCATGCAACTAGAGCCATCCTATATAAATTGTTGGCTTTGGACGGCAGAGTTTCCTAAATGGATTGCTTTTATTGTCAGGCTGGAGGAGATGAGAGGACTCTTATGAGATCTAAGGTAAAAGAGCATAAGGTTATCTCCATTTGGGGAGGGAAGGGATGGGCCTTGCAGTGGTCATGTGATATTGTCTTGGTAGAATTAAAAAGGGATACAGCCATTAACCCTATCATGCCAAGTTCCCGGTATAGAGGGTATAGCCTAAATGAAATTCCTACCTGATTCTTATCAAAGAAGCAATGAACTCCACTTGTAGAAAAAGAAGATAAAATACTAAAATTAGACAACTGATTACATTGTTAATGGTGTCCCCCTCCCACCCCACCCCACAGCTGTTGTTTAATTTTGTTTTTAATAAAAAAAAAAATGGATCTCTCCAATGAAATGGGCATGTGAGGAATCTAGTACTTCACCAGGTAAACGAGCAAGGCTTCGATTCTTTACGGTTGAGGAAATTGTTGATAATATTTGGTATTTGGCTGAAGAATTTACCCTTCTGCAGACAACCAAACTGGTGAAAGTAATGAGGAAAGTAGTGATTCGGGAGAACAAATATGCTAATTGAGAGAGATAAGCCTATTATTTAGAAAATTACTATTTTTTAAATCTCACAACGTGAAATATTCAGCAACAATACAGGTGGCACATAAAATACACCATTTTGAGCGTGGCCATTGCCAGTACCGCCTGACTGGCCTTCGTGCTGGTGGCTCGTAAAAGCACCCACTACACTCTCGGAGTGGTTGGCATTAGGAAGAGCATCCAGCTGTAGAAACTCTGCCAAATCAGATTGGAGCCTGGTGCAGCCCTCTGGTTCACCAGTCGTCAGTCAAATCGTCCAACCCATGCTAGCATGGAAAGCGGATGTTAAATGATGATGATGATGATGTAAGTGTGAGTGTGTTGGTATTATATGTATATATTTATTATACATTTATATATATATATCTATATATATATATATATATATATATATATATATATATATATGTATGTATGTATGTATGTATGTATTTCATGTGAATTTGAGTGTATATGTCAATGTATGTGTATAAGTAATCATGTATATAAGTGAAAATATAAAGACGTATTATATTGGAAAATGTAATTAAAGACGTAATTAAAGATTGTGTGGTGTGTGTGTGTGTTGTGGTGATAAGAAATAAACATGTCAATTATTTTTTTGTGACAAACTCTATTTTCAAACAATCTGTCGGAAGCTATTACAATACATGCATTAACACACACACAAACACACACAGAGTAATGAGCAGTAAAAAATTTTATGACTGATTCACCTAACGATCAAAGTCTTAACAACTGGTTTACCGAACCTACAAATGCTTAACTGAAGATTCTATGTTAAAGATTCCAAATATGGCTTCCTTGACATATTTCTTCCAAAGAAATGGAAATGTCAACTGCGTTAAGCAAAAAAAAAAAATCAATATAATTTTGGGAAAACTAAAAAGAAAAACAAGTTTTAAATCTCTGAGCAAGAAATATGTAGTAACAATACCAAACAGTAAAGTCTATTTACCGATTCAGTGTGGCAATTCTATGCAGGACGATGTTACTACTTTTTAGCCCCAGGAAAACATCTTTTCCAGCTGGCTACCAACACATGGTCTGTGTCTGTATACTGGAAGGAAGCCTATTGCCCCCTTTCTAGCCATAGCGATACCTGTAGACCAATGGTTTCTGGGCATTTTCCCTTTCTCGGTAGAGGACAACCATCGGCTAGAGATAGCAGTCACTCACTCTTGCTCACAGTATATACTTTTCAAGCAACACACACAGTCGCTGGTCTCGTAAAGAGAAAAACAAGTTTTAAATCTTTGAGTGAGAAATATGAAGTAACAGTGACATACAGTAAAGTCTGTTTGCCAACGCAACTGAGGATTGTAGGATATAGATTTAGTGGTTTTGGTTCTGAGTCTGAGAGTGAGAAAATGAGAGAAAATAGAGAAGTTGAGGATTCGTTTGATAAGAATAGGGATGTCCAGGCCAAAAGGGTGGTGCAAATGGTGAGATGCCAAGGGTGCAAGAAGGACAAAGAAAGGTTTAAAATGGCTGGACAGGAAAGAGATATATTTGTCATACAATCACAAAAAGATTTAAGATGATAAGGGGAGGGTTAAAATAACATGGGGAAGAGTAGGGACACCGCCTTTAGTTGAACAAGTTCTTTGTAAGCCTAGTACTTATTCTATTGTTCTCTTTTGCAGACCCGCTAAGTTACGGGGACATAAACACACCAACAGTGGTTGTCAAGTGATGGCGGGGGGGGGGGGGACAAACACAGACACACAAATACATTCATATATAAATATACAACAGGCTTCTTTCAGTTTCTGAGTACCAAATCCACTCACAAGGCTTTGGTCAACCCGAGGCTATAGTAGAAGACACTCACCCAAGGTGCCACACAGTGGGACTGACCCAGAACCATATGGTTGGGAAGCAAGCTTCTTACCACACAGCCACTCCTGCAGCTTATAGCACTACAAATGGAAACACTAGGTCCTATGTTTGTTAAAATCCCACCTATAACCTCCCAGTGACCCAGGATTTCTGAGGTCAAATACCCTTAGCATATCCATTGAAACTTCTTTTTACCAGAACAAAATCTGTCCCACTTTCTTTGACTGCAAGATCCTAACCACTAAGACACCTGCTCTCTTCTGTCCTAACTCTTACTACAACACTTTCTAAAGCTGTTACTGTTGTTAATCTTCTGTTCATAAATTGTAAAGATTATATGTTCAGGTGGCTCCACAAGTAATCTATTTTTTTTTTTTTTTTGTCACCGCAATTATTTATTCAAGACGAATTTTTAAACAACAACAAAAACAGGCGGAACATAAATTCTCTCGTTCAGCTTGTTTTATTTGGAACACCATGCGGGTTTAATTGGAGCATAAAGTGCAGGTTGGTGCACTTGTTGCATGGATAATTGAATGTCATCACCCAGTAAGCCATCCGCTAACAAACACTTGTTTAAGTAGCAGGGACAATATTGCTCTTTGATACTACTACTACTACTACAACGACAACTAATAATAATAATAATAATCATCGTCGTCGTCGTTTAACATCCACTTTCCATGCTGGCATGTGTTGGATGGTTTGACTGAGCCAGAAGGCTGCACCAGGCTCCAATCTGATCTGGCAAGGTTTCTACAGCTGTATGCCCTTCCTAATGCCAACCACTCTGAGAGTGTATTGGGTGCTTTTTACGTGCCACTGGCATGAGGGCCAGTCAGGTGGTAGTGGCAACGACCACGTTTGAATGGTGCTTTTTACATGCCACCGGCACAGGAGCCAGTCAGGCAGATCTGGCAACGATCATGCTTGGATGGTGCATTTTATGTGCCACTGGCATAGGACTAGTCAGGCGGCGCTGGCATCAACCATGCTCAAATGGTGCATCAACCATGCTCGAATGGCACTGGGGTTGATGGAATCGACTTACCCACTCCATCGAAATTGCTGGCTTTGTGTCAAAATTCGAAGTCATTATGAAATGTGTCACTGTACATGTTAGAAATAATAGCCAAAATTCCATTAAATTACACTCTTCTGTCTTAAACAAAAGATAATAAGGTTCACTGCCAGAAATATAAATGGATCACAAAATGCCTTTGATTGCAGAGCTTATTCTGTCAGGGATGATGTAAGGTCAAGCGACAAGTTCATTGCTGGTCATTAAAATATGTCTAAAGTGTTACCTGTCATAAGGAGAGGTAATGTTAGAAGTATTTTTGTTACCCTGGGTAATATCACAAACTATGCCACAGGTAACTTTGGAAGTATATTTTTTGCCATCAAGTGTAATATCAGGAAATATGGCATACATATGTGGCACTCTGTTGGTTACGACAATGAGGGTTCCAGTTGATCCAATCAATGGAACAGCCTGCTTGTGAAATTAACGTGCAAGTGGTTGAGCATTAATGTAGTTCACGGGGAGATTCAGTGTGACACAGTGTGACAAGGCTGGCCCTTTGAAATACAGGTACAACAGAAACAGGAAGAAAGGATGAGAGAAAGTTGTAGTGAAAGAGTACAGCAGGGTTCGCCACCATCCCCTGCCAGAGCCTCATGGAGCTTTAGGTGTTTTCACTCAATGAACACTCACAACACCTGGTCTGGGAATTGAAACCGCGATCCTACGACTGCGAGTCTGCTGCCCTAACCACTGGGCCATTGCGCCTCCACTATGGCATACATACAGTAATTATAATCTAATGTTTATCAAATTTCTTGGCACTTACACAAAATAATGGAATGAATACTAATTATCAAATTAATATTTATCATCTGAAAGGTAGCAAGCTGGCAGAACCATTAACACACTGGGCAAACTGCTCAGCAGTATTTCATCCATCCTTAGGTTCTGAGTTCAAATTCTGCCAAGGTCAACTCTGCCTTTCATCCTTTCAGGGTCGATAAAATAAGTACCAGTTGAGTGTTGGAATTGATGTAATCAGCTTATCCTCTCCCCCAAAATTTCAGGCCTTGTGCCTATAGTAGAAAAGATTATTATTATTATTATTATTATTATTATTATTATTATTATTATTATTATGATCATTATTATTAAGGTGGTGATATGTGCAAAATGTCACAGATGTACAACTGGTAACAAGCCAGATCAAGTTGTTACCTTCTCAAAAGAAGCTTGGCAAATCTGGGTTGTTTACTATTGCTTGCAAATATAAAAGGTTGAAGGGAGAGAGAAAACAAACTGAAATAATAACAAAAGAGCTTTTTCACTAACTCTTCACAATCCACCATGTGCAGTCCCCTGACTTCTCTACATCTTTGGCAGGGTGGCTGAACAGACACCCTGCCTTGACAAAAGGCAGCCCAAGAGTATGCAGAGTATGGTTGTCACTCTGAGATATTTTCAAAACACCTTCAAGGTTGACTGCTTTTCATCCATTCATTTTGGGTGGTGGGGGTCGACAAAATAAGTACCAGTTGAGCACTGGAGTTAATCTAATCAAATTACCCACTCCTTCGAAAATTGCTGGCCTTGTGCTAAAATCTGAAACCATTATTATTATTATTATTATTATTATTATTATTATTATTATCATCATTATTATTATTATTATTATTATTTAGAGCTGTTGTGTAGGACATTAATAAATACCTTGATTTAATTTCTTTAAATACACACTTTGATTTCATTCAGGTGCAGACAATTAAGAAAATAGTGCAAGTGACATTCAATAAATACTTGAAAGAACATTTCACAGTTAGATCAGCGACTAAAATACAGAAATGGTAAACCAATTCAATTCAGGTTGGTTTCCAAAGTGAATCATTCCTGTCAGAGTTCATTAAAACATTTTTTTCAACGAACACACAATTAACTTTTCTTTTAAGCATTCTATTGTTTCCGCTTTGCTTTTTTTTTTTCTTTTTAAACTCTTATTTAAACTGTATAATCAAAGTAAGTGTTTAACAACCAAAGCTCGTCTCGTTTAACCGAATAATTTGTAACTCCATGTTAGAAACAAAGGTGAAGTCTGTTTGCTTTACAAATGGGAGAAAGCAAACTCAATATGCAAAGCAGTGCGTGTGTGTGTGGAGGTATGTATGTGATAACATGATTGGCCA
This sequence comes from Octopus bimaculoides, assembly GCF_046866305.1. Lineage (NCBI taxonomy): Eukaryota > Metazoa > Mollusca > Cephalopoda > Octopoda > Octopodidae > Octopus > Octopus bimaculoides. The sequence continues at coordinate 30,918,621 of NC_142937.1, forward strand.
GACGTGATAACATGAGTGACCAGACGTGATAACATGAGTGACCAGACTATCAGATGTTGTTATACGTCACACTGTCACAGTGTGCTCTACAGCCCAACTCTCCAACTCAGATACTTTTTGTGGTTCGAGGTCGTATTCATTTACAATACAGCCAATAGTACAGTTCTATATTTAAGAGATGAGGAATTATGTACATTATTTACATTATTTAAATTTACATTTGACAGAAAAATTGTCAAGTCTTATAAGTGATGGTAGCTACAGAAAACAAAAAAAAAAAACAAGATGAGGACAAATATCCGTCAAATGTAAATAATGTACAACTAATAGTTTCATCAAATTCATTACAAATTTCTCACAATCGAGACACTTGCTCATTTCTAAGACTGACCCTCCAATTTGTGACCAAAGCTTGGTCTCGCATAACAACTTCTGTGTTCTACAGCAACTTTAGCTGTGGCCACATGGGAAGCCGTTTGTGTAACTCCTTGTCAAGTAGTGTTTCTTTATGTCTTTCTTGTTTTGCTTTCTCCTTTTCTCTTGCTTTCAGTAGACCCTTTTCCCTTACAACCAGTAGCAAGGTTTCCTCATTGTGGGTTCCCTCCATCCACCCATATTCAATATACATACAGTCTCCCACATTTGTCAATCCCCTTCCTGAATTCACTCTCTCTTCATGTATAGCCAATCATTAATCATTATCAGCTGACTGATATGGAATGGGGTGAAACAAGCAGTAGAACAAGATTAAATGTCAAGGATGCACACAAAGATAAGACCAGTCTGCAACAACGATGACAACGTTAACCATCACCACCATCTCCAACAACAACAACAACAACAACAACAAAGAGTGGAATGTGACCCTCAATACCATTGATAATACATCAGACCATCAGTGGAGCAGGTACAATACTTTCAACAAACACCCTTCTCTCTTTCAAAAATAAAACCACATACTTTAAACATACAAATATTTGAGGACAACATGGTGACATAATAAAGGCAGGATGGCTACAAAGCAGAAACGGTAAACATATGGTACAGGTATGGGTGTGTGGTAAGAAGTTTGCTTCACAACCACATGGTGCCAGGTTCAGTCCCACTGTGTGGAACCGGGAGCAAATGTCATCTACTCTAGCTTTGGGCCAACCAAAGCCTTGTGAGTGGATTTAGGAGACAGAAATTGAAGGAAACCAATTGTGCGCACGCTTGCATGCATGTGTGTGTGTGTGTGTGTGTGTGGCTGAGCCCCACCACCACTTGACAACCAGTGTTAGAGTTTACATTCCCATAACTTAGTGGTTCAGCAAAAGAGACTGGTAGAATAAGTGCCAGTCTTTAAAAAAATAAGTACTGGGGTCAATGCACTTGACTGAAAGCTCTTCAAGACAGTGCCCAAGCTTTGCCACAGTCTAATGACCAAAACAAAAGATAAAGATAGAAGAGATGATCCAGGTGACCGGCTGCTATCTCTTAAAACTGGTAAATATTTACACAAACGGGTGCTGCTATGGGTGTGTGCTTTTGAAGCTTGCTTTGCAACTTTGTGGATTTGGGGGTCAGTCTCACTGCACAGCACCTTTGACTGTCTTCTACTATAGCCCTGGGTCAACAAATGCCCTGTGAGTGAATCTGGTTGACAGAAACTGTGTGGAAGTCCTTCATATATATATATATATATATATATATATATATATATATATATATATATATATATTGGAAGGTTTGGAGGTGATGTACAGAAATTATATAGAAAAAAATTAAGGTACTCAGAAATCTGGATGTTTGTACATTTACAGATTTTTATTAATGTCACATGTTTTATAAATTAAATAAAGCGCTTTTCACCTAATCGTGTAGGATTTTCAAATTGTTATATACACGCATGTATGTATACTGGGTGTCCCAGAAAGATTTACCTGTGATATTTTTTGTAATTACTCATAACATGTACAAGAGAGAACAATCAAACTTTCTAGATTATAAGAACTATGATTTCAAAATGACCACCTCCTGCTTCAATCATGGCCTGCAAACAAGTGCTTTACTGAACTGCAACAGCACTGCACCACTTCTTCATCATATTTACTCCATGCAAGTAAGAAGGACTTCTTTCAGATCCACCACACTTGAGTATGAGATAGTTGAGACATCTCTCTCTCTCTCTCTCTCTCTCTCTCTCAGATAGACCAGACAGGAAAGTCCATTGGATTGATGCCTGGGTTTGAGGGAGGACAAAAGTTTTTCTCCCCAAAACAGCAGAAATGCTCTCTGCACCATTTTCGCATAACATTCGAGGTGTGGACTAGGGCACTGTCCTGAGTAACGTCAGATCTGTTTCAAAATGTTTCATTTAACCATGGCAACAGGTTTCCTTCTAACATTTTGATGTAAACTGTGCTATTCACATTCACACTCTCGTAAATGAAGAGCAAAGGAGACTTGGATCCATCAGCCTCTATGGCAATCCACACCATAACCCCAGCTGATGACAAAAATGGGTTTGGCTCCCTTCAGGCAAGTCCTCACCATCAATACCGTACAACCTGTCATTCTGCTTGTTCATAACAAGTCTCCACAGTGAAGATCTTGTCACTTCAAATGAAGACTTTGTTTATGGCACTGTCCATCTCTGCTAACGTCCCCCCCCCCCACTTCCCAGCCATTTTTTTCTTTGAAGCTGCTGAAATTACTTGTCTGGTTTGCTTTTTCTGTATGTCTTTAGCCTGAAATCCTCTTTAGCAATCTTGTGCATTGAAAATTTTGAAATATTAAGCTCTCTTGCCATTTTTTTCAATGTTTTAACGAATATTCCTGTCAACTCACTTTCTCACAGTATCAATCCTAGGCTTGGTGCAACCAGTTCTTTTGCACCCTGGAATTGGCTTTCTGGATGGCATGCCAGATCGACTGTAATGTTTCCAGATATTACACACTGCCTTACTACACACATTGAGCTTGTTCTACAATATCAGTTAGATTTTCCTGCTGATTTTAAAGCAACAATTTGATCATGTTTATCTTGAGATGTCATATTTGTTGACAAATTTATTCCAGACAAACAAAACTATAAACACTGAAATCTGAAATATCCATGAACCATTGTGCACAATCAGAAACAAGATTGATTTATCCAAGAATCTTCAAGAATTTTTTTAATCATCGGTAAATCTTTCTGAGACGTCTAGTATATATGCATGTGTCTTTATGTTAGTTCCCACCACTTAACAACTAGTGTTAGTTTGTTTATGTCCCTGTTACCTAGCAGTTCAGCAAAAGAGACTGACAGAATAAGTACCAGACTTACAGATTAGTATTAAGGTTGACTCATTTGATTAAATACTCTTCAAGGCAGTGCCCCAGCATGGCCACAGTTTAATGACTGAAACATGTAAAAGATAAAGACACTCCTCTCCATACTCTGACGAGCAGACTTTTGGAATTGCTATCACTGCCCCATGGAGAAGAAAAGGACAAAGAATTGCTTGGTTGCTTTCATTTGTGAATATTTTGTCCCAAAAATTTCGTTGTTTATATTTTTGTCCCCTAATTCCATTCTTTTCCTTTGTAAATTTGTATTATTATACTTGTGAGGCAAATGTAATAACATTAATAATTTACATCAGAAATAACCAGGAATAAGCCTAGAGTTAAACAATAATAATCACAGACAACACTAATAACGTTTATGGGTTTTAGCAACTTCTGGTACGCTAAAGTCTAAGAGGCTGAAGTTGGGAAGGGTTGACTACACATTATAAGCCACCCTTCTCTGTGTGAGCTGAAAAGTACCCTTGTGTATCCCACCCTGCTATTTTCATCACGATTGTAACACCACCAAAACCTTTATCAATATCAATCGACAAGAGAAGCTCTACGTAGTCACTCGACCTGCTAGAAACAACAGTTAAATTTCCCTCAGCTCACACTATACCGTCTTACATAAGGAACATATTAAATAATTAACATTCCAAGACATATTCGGTGTAGTCACAGTTGGAATGCCTCTAATCATAGGGGTCTATTCAGAGAGGGATCACCTCAACCTCAGTCACGACGAGTCTATAAGGAAGTCTCTTACATGGCTTCTTGATCTGCAAGAAACAACACCCAAATCTCCATCTAATCATACTGTACTATCTTAAATAAAAATAAGGAAAGAAAGAAAGAATATTGTAAATACATTATAAGTAGAGAAAAGGATGGTCATGGCTGGAACGTCTTTGAATAAAGGTCTGCTCAATCACTCACAAAAAAACATTCAAATGTAACAACCATCAGTATACCTGTACATGTGTGCCCCCACCACCACCAAGTTAGTTTCCTGATAATTTATTAGAAAAATGGATATTTTTTAAACGAAACTTTCTACCTTTCAGGTGGCATATTATTATGATTATATCGGAATTTCATGTGAAAAAATTTCTTAAGACATCGGGGAGAGGAGTTTCGGATAATTCACAGGAGTCGACTTTATTTCTACAGTTGTAGAAAGATTTCATTTAAAAATATATCTGTCTTCCTGAAACTTATGAGGAAACAAAGTCGGAGGGAGGGGGGGCCGTACACTTGTGTAGGCAAGCTCCATTATCAACATTAGACGAAAGCAGCGATGAATAATAAATCTAATTTTGGCGGAAGGCCAGTATTTGATTGGTGCTACAGTTTATCGACCCCAAAAGATGAAAGACAAAGTTGACCTCGCAGGATCTGAACTCAGAACAGGAGCCCTGAATAATAATTAAAGAACACAATGTGGATCAGGCTTGAAACATCAAGCAACAATATTACTACGACATGATTAAATGACATTGTCTTTCGTTATTACCACAAGATTATAATCATTTAAACCTCACTCCATACATATAATTACTTGTAATAATTGAGTAGGGGGTAAGGGCAACGAGACCCCTCCCTTTTCTCATGGCTTCTTCTGAATTTACCCACCAGAATGAATGGATGGGTAACTAGAGCCTGGTGTGTTGTTAGTATTTGGAGGAATCCTAGTGGCCTCCACCACCACCGCTACTTTACTATTTTCGTCTGCTTCACTCTTTACGGTTGGAACCACCCGACTGTGACGAGAAATACAACAAAAACGAAAAGACCAAATAGAATAGAAGAAAAAAAAAGGACAGAAGGTTGAAGGTGAAAAGGAAGGTACCAGGTAGAAGGGAAAAGAGGCAGGTAGTTTGAAATTACCTCGAAAGTCTGGTTCCACAGCGGCACCACGAAATAGACGAGTTCCAACAGAAGGCAGGTACATACCAGAGTGACGGTATGAGTGAGAGGGAAAAGGACGAGTGGAGATAAAAGGAGGGAAAATAAGGAAAGGTGTGGGTGAAAGAATGGAGAAACGACGAGGAAGATGAAGGGTGCAAGAGAACGACAGAGAGAGAGAGAGAGAGAGAAAGGGAGACATATAGAGGAGAAGAAAGAGATAATGAAAGGTGAGAGTAAATAAAGGAGAGGAAGTTTGTTTTTGAAATTCGAGGAGAAGGAGGAGTGAAGTGAGATTACATATACATATATGTATGTATGTATATACATACAGGCATACATATATATGTGTATGTGTGTGTATGTATATATATATATATATATATATATATATATATATATATATGTATTACGTATGTATGTGCATACATATACGCATATATATGAGTGTGTGTGTATCTAAAATGATAAAAAAATAACATCAGAAAACTGAAACATTGCTAGAGGGGAGTAATAAAAAAAAAACAGGTGAGCGAGAAATGTGGACATTAGCTGAGAGAGAGAGAGGGCGGTAGACAGAGAAAGGAAGGTAAAAAGAAAAAGAGAGAAAGTAAGAGAAAAAAAAAACGTTGAAGGAAAAGAGGAAGCAGAGAAATACAATGTTCAAGTGACATTAACATACACATATATATGTGTGTGTATATATATATATATATATATATATATATATATATATATATATATATATATATATATATATATATGTATATATACCAACGAAACACTCACCTAATGTTTCTCTGTGTGTATATAAACAAAGGTATATTAAGAAGGTGGTGGCGGGGAAAGGAGGCGTGAGAGAAATGAGACAGAAAGGGAGGAGGAGAGAGAGAGATGAAATATAAAAGAGAGAAGGGAGGACATCAAAGAGCATATATATATATATATATATATATATATATATATATATATAGATAGATAGATAGATAGATATACACACACACACACACACACATAGGATACCTATACACATGCATGCGTTCAGAAACACAGACATGCACACAGAAGACAGGAGCTGTGGTGAAGGAAGGATAACAAAGTGTGTCTGAAGTGGGCGATAACAATGTTGTGTTGGCATAACAATAACAACAACAATAAACACTTGGGATTTTGACAAATTCAATAGAAAGTGACTAAATGGTCGCGGTGGTGGGGTTGATGTTGACAAGGAGGACACACACACACACACACACACAGAAATATAATGTCAAAGCTACGTGCGCTAATTCGGAAACACACATACCTAATTACACCACCAGGCGCAGGTGTGGCTGTGTGGTAAGAACTTTGCCTCTCAACCACATGGTCCCAGGTTCAGTTCCACTGTGTGACACCTTGGGCACATGTCTTCTACTATAGCCTTGGGAATGGATTTGACAGACAGAATCTGTGTTTGTGTTTGTTCCCCACCACTGCTTGATAACCGATGTTGGTTTGGTTATGCCCCCCATAACTTATTGGTCTCTTTTACCAAACTGCTAAGTTAGAGGGACATAAACACACCAACACTGGTTGTCAATCAGTGGTCATACAAACACACATATGTGTATATATATAAATGAGGATAAGATCAATATTTAAAATATCGATTTTGTGTGTGTGTGTGTGTGTGTATATATATATATATATATATATATATATATATATATACTGAGGGTGATAAATTAAATATTAATTTAATTAACATCAATTTAAAACCAGTGGCCTAGCATATAAAAAATAAAAAATTTGAAAATTCAGAAAAATTGTATTACATGCGTATAAGAAGGGATGACCACTAAGTGGACATCCGATATGCTTGAAAAAGGTCACCTACGATCTAACCACAAAGAAAAGAATGTTCTTCAGAAAAAATTCAGCAAACACTTGCCCAAGGTGCCATGCAGTGTGACTGAACCTGAAATTGTGGTTGGGAAGCAAGCTTCTTACCACACAACCATTTGATTCTGGCACACCATAAATTTGTAAGGAAAAAACACATTCAACAGAAACAACCTGAGTCCACAGCCGGTAGTTGTTTCCTTTAAGTTTCTTCTAAGAATGAAAGGCAAAGCTAACCCTGATGGGGTTACAAAAAGACACTGTAGAAGGCTAAAACTATATGCTACAAAAAGGCTGGTGCAATAAGCAACTATTTGTACCATTCCACGGTCAATTACTAGTCTTTTACTTGTCTCAGTCATGTGACTGCAGTCATGCTATGTACAAATATGAATTCAGGATAAATATAAAAGACAGATTGGTACTTTGTTACTAAGCTAAACAGTTCTAAACTACTTATACTAAAAAGTCCAGTATCTCTATGTAGGCACATAAAATGCTAGAAATAACAATCAAATTTCTGGACTTCAAGCACTTTGGCCAAGCACAGTTTGTTCTTCATTACATAACTCAGTTTCTGGACTGCTGCCTTGGCCAGCTTGCAAGCTCTCCATTTATGTTTCTTGTCTGTGTCATCATCGTAAGATTGAAAAAGTCACTCTCTGTTGATCGGATATTTTATGAGTGTTATTCTTGTCAAACCAGTCTTTGTGTTTCTATTTTGTTTTGTTTTTGCCATAAGGCTCAAGGACTCCTGACAAGCACCAGAGACACAATGCTTGTCTCTAAAATCTATGTGTTTTGAATGATGTCATCATGTCCCAATACTAACAGATGACATTTTATCAAGATTGATGATGATGATGGTGATGATGATACTGGAGAGATCAAAAATTGGTGTTCTTTATGAATGAGTTCTGTCGTGGAACCAATGCATCTCAGACAGCTCAAAACATCAATGAGGTGTCTGGTGAAGATGTGGCAAATGAATGCACTGTATGTCGATGGTTTGAGAAGTTTCAATCTGGTGACTTTACTCTTGAAAATCAGCCCCGTGGTAGACCTGAGACCAAGGTGGATAATGATGAGCTGGAAACTAGTGGAAGCAGATACATCTCAAACTACACATGAGTTAGCAGCAAGGATTGATGTTTCCATTCCAACTGTATTGGACCATCTGAAACAAATCAGCAATGTAAAGCAGCTGGACAAGTGGGTACCACAAGAAATGAACGAGCATCAAATGACATGTCATCTTGAAACTTGCTGTTCTTTGCTATTACAGCATAAAAGCAAACCATTTTTGCATCATAATGTTATGTATGATGAAAGATGGATTCTTTTCAACAATAGCAAGCTTTCTACACAGTGGTTGGATAGAGATGAAGTGCCAAAACACAATCCAAAAGAGAATATTCACCAAAAAAAGCTAATGGTGTCTGTTTGGCGGTCCAGTGCTGGTGTCATCCACTACAACTTCATGAGACCTGGTAAGTCAATTACAGCGGATGTATACACCAACCAATTGGATGAAATGATGAGTGAACTTGCAATTCAACAACTGAGATTGGTCAACAGAGACAGGCCAATTTTCTTGCAAGACAATGGTCGACCACATGTTGCACAAAGAACGCTACTCAAGTTACAGGAACTGAACTTCAAAGTACTCTGTCATCCACAATATTCACCAGACCTTGCACCAACTGACTATCTCATTAGACAACTTTTTGCAAAGAAAAAACTTCAAATCACAAGAAGATAAAAAAAACAGCCTTTCGTGATTTCATCACCTCTTGTTCTCCAGAATTCTTCGCTGCCAGCATAAATAAGCTACCAATAAAATGGCAAAATTGTGTTGATAATTTAGGTGCATACTTTGATTAACTGCATTTTTGTTGAGATAAAGTAAAATAAACTTTCAGTTCAAAATTGGACATTTCATTCTTAATGACCTGATATATATATATATATATATATATATATATATATATATATATATATATATATAATTGAGATTCAGTTGAATTAGGTACTTAAGTTGAAGCACCAAGTCAGTGCAGTATTATCTGTACATCTCAAAGTAAGGTGAATAAAATCAAAATAAGCAACAGGATATCACGAGGTGACACAGTAGGACTGTTTCAAGTGGCTCCATTTAATTGAACAATGCAGTCATTACATCAATTTAAATGCAGGGCTTATCCTCAGCTGCATAAATAAATAGAATTTTTAGTGCCGCTGGACTGGTTCCTGTGCAGGTGGCACGTAAAATACACCATTCTGAGCATGGCTGTTGCCAGTAACGCCTGACTGGCCCTCATGCCGGTGGCACGTAAAAGCACCCACTACACACTCAGAGTGGTTGGCATTAGGAAGGGCATCTAGTTGTAGAAACTCTGCCAAATCAGATTGGAGCCTGGTGTAGCCATCTGGTCCACCAGTCCTCATTCAAATCGTCCAACCCATGCTAGCATGGAAAGCGGACGTTAAACGATGATGATGATATATATATCCACAAAACTACGCACACATATATTGGTGGCAATGGTAGTGGGGGGGGGGCAGTGACAGTCTTCTCTATTTTGCCCTGTCATCTGTATCCCACCTTCACTGATGATCCTTATCTCCCCATTTCCACCTCCATCATCATGAGCCACATCCTATGTCAGTCTTTCTCTCCATCCTACCATATTCATTGCCATCACTTTTCTCACCCACACACATTCCTCTATCCTCAGACCATGAACAGTTCAATGGCTGGGCATATTTTCATGGAAGATTGTAAACAAATTATACCATCTGTATGAAGGATGATGGCTTTGTTTCCAATTAGCAAACAAATCAAGAACACACACACACACACACACACACACAATGGACTTCTGCTCCTACAGATATCTTGACAGATTGCAGTCATAATTCTCTTATTACAGAACCTATATGTATGTAAGTGTGTGTGTGTGTGTGTGTGTGTGTGTATTAATATGTATATGTGTGTTTGTGTGAATGTTTACATTTCACATCTTTGCATAAAAAAACGTTGAACAAAAAAAAAAAAGGGGGGATGCCTTCTGTTGACATTCTTTTCTAAGAAATTATCTTGTGACTTTATGTTGTTGAAAATGAGTTGAATAAACAATCCCTTATTTGAACCAACATGTAAAAGGTACCGACAGGAAGGAGGTCTGGCTGCAAAGCAATTTTTCAATATGTATTCACCGTATTTGTGATAGTATGGGGAATCATCATCATCATCATAATCATTGTCATCGTCGTCATCATTTAATGTCCATTTTCCACGCTGGTAGGGTTGGGTGGTTCAACAGGAGTTGGAAAGCAAGGAGAGGACTGTGCCAATGTTCCAATGTCCACTTTGGCATCGTTTCTTCAGCTTGAGGCCCCCAACTTCCAAACACCAACCAATTTACAAAGTATGCTGGGTGCCTTTTTATGTGGCACTGGCACTACTGAGGTCGCAAGACAAGACCCCTCAAGGGAGGGGTAATAATATCAAAGAAGATGATTTTATGGACAGAAAACAAATGGAAACCTTTCTTAACACAAATGAAACAAGAATACCCTGCTGATTGTGTAATGTGGAAGTGAATTAGTAATGTGTGAAAGCACATGGCTTAGTGGTCAGGGCATTTGACCCATGACCTTACGACCGTGGGTTCGATTCCCAGTGGCATGTTGTGTTCTTGAGCAAGACACTTCATTTCCCTTTACTCCAGTCCATTCAGCTGGCAAGAATGAGTTGTACCAGTAATACAAAGGGGCCAGCTTTGTCACATTCTGTTTTGTGCTGAATCTCCGTGAGAAACGTATGTTTGTGGTGTACTCAGCCACTTGCCTGTTGATTTCACGAGCACACAGTTCTGTCGATCAGATCAACTGGAATCCTTGTGGAGTGTTTCACTAAAGTAACAAAAGGGGGCAGATGAGGTGGGAAGCATCAGAAAGATTAGATGTAGTGTGCAAGGCAGACAACCCCCATTGACAAGGATAAGAGATGGGTATAGAGGATAAGAGATGGGAGGAGGAGGGGGATGAGAAGAAGAAGAAGAAGAAGAAGAAGAAGAAGAAGAAGAAGAAGAAGAAGAAGAAGAAGAAAACTAAGGAAGGCATGGACAGAATGTTGAACCTCACAAGGGAGGGGAGTAGATCCATCCAACCCATGCAAACTTGGAAAAGCAGACATAAAAAATAAAAACAATGATCTATGTCTATGCATTTGTGGTGGTCTATGTTGGAGAGGTGTTGCAATACTGAGAGTCCTGTAGTTCAAAAGTTTCTCAGGCTGGTATTAAGATCAGAACAGGATGGTTTCAAGTGGAAATCCACAGAATCACAGAATATGGTGCTGGTGGCCATGTGGCATTGTGACTAAGTCTGTTTCCATAACAACAGAAACATCTTAATTTGATTCAGTACAAAAGAAGAACTGGTGGTTGCTGTTCAGGAATGAGGAGTGGGCATGAGTCAAAGAAGAGGAAACCAGCAGGATGCTTGGAATTGTTGCCGTATTCTTGGAATACGACAAGAAGTAGAGTAAAAAAAAAATTTCTTGGTCCTGACATTTGGAAAATTGAATCTCATTGAATGAAATATTTTGATTCTGGTTGTCTACAAAATTTTACCAAGTGAACTTCTTAACTCATCGCGTGTGCGTGTGCATGTGTGTAAAATATACATACAATTATTTCACACAGACATTCATCATAGCCCCAGCTAATTTCTAATTAGTTTGCAGAACACTCTCAGTGGATTAATGTCCTGGCTAACTGAACAGAGATGTGCCTTGTGATGTTTGTGTGTGTGTGTGTGTGTGTCTAGTTACTATATATAATTACACACAATATACTTCTTATATGCACACATTCACGTGCATGCACACACACACACATACACACATCCATACGCCCATATATACACCTACATATACGCTCGGAAAGCCACATACATAGCAATAAGCTTCTGTCTGTCTCTCTCTCTCTCTCTAAATATATATATATATATAGCTTGTCATATTTGTTGAAGGAACTAGTTGCAAAAATAGAATTAATGAGCAGAAAATTAGAGTGAATATTTCCTGTAGACAATTACCTTATTATTATAAGCTAGATATTGCTGTGAATGTCTTCTATTTCATTTTTTATTTGCTCACACTGGCTATTTCTGTGAGTCAGTCTGTCAGCCTGTCCTTCTGATGTGACCAATAATTAATTATGATTATATATGTACACACACATATATATACATTTGTATATATATATCATCATCATCATCATCATCATTTAGCTTCCGTTTTCCATGCTGGCATGGGTTGGATGGTCTGACTGAGAACTGGTAAGCCAGGGAGTTGTACCAGGTTCCAGTCTGATTTCGCATGATTTTTATGGCTGGACGCCCTTCCTAATGCCAACCGCTCCAAGAGTGTATGGATGCTTTTTACATGCCATCGGCACAGGTGTCAATTACGTGACACCAACACGCATGCACACACAGACACACACACACACACGCACACATATATGCACATGTATATATATATATATATATATATACATGTGCATATACATGTACAATAACACATATATATTCAAACACAGGCACAGGTGTGGCTGTGTGGTAAGAAGTTTACTTTCCAAACACATGGTTCCAGGTTCAGTCTCACTACATGGCACCTTGAGCAAATGTCTTCTACTGTAGCCTCAGGATAAGCAAAGCCTTGTGGGTGTGTTGGTTTGGTAGATGGAAACATACATACATACATACACATACATACATACACGTATAGGTGTGTATATCATGAGAGGTGCATTAGGCTATGTACCTACAAATTTACACAAAAACCTAGAAATACAAGGTTTTTCAAAGAAAGAACAAAAGACACTGACATGGATTCTCTAAATGCAACCCATTAGTGGCACAGTAAAGAGTTGTAAGATATTTCAAAGATTCTTCATCCGAGATTGTTTCAGTGAATAAGATACACACACTTGGGTGCATGCATCAACAACACAACTAACACACCAACTCAACCACATATTTACAAACACCAGGAGCTCTCTATAGACATCTTGTCACTTTGTTAGCAACTGGTTTGGACTTTCTCAAGAAACACTGAAATAAAACTAAAAAAAAAAAAAAATCACACACACGCAGAGTGGGCTTTTTTCATTTTGTGTCCAACCAAATCCCCTCACAACGCTTGGTTGAATCATCCTAGGGTTACAGTAGAAGATAGTTGCCCTCATTTACAAGGGGCCACTTTAGGCCTTAGCACTGCTAGTTATGAGGCAATCATCATTGGTGCTGGTACCATGGAAAAGCACCGGTGCACTTTGCAAAGTGGTAGGCTTTAGGGAGGCCATCCCTGCTGTAGACACTATGCCAGAGGAGACAGACTTTGTTAACCTATCCAACCCAGCCTAGCATGGAGCCAGACATTAAATGACAACGATGATGATCTACACACACACATCTTGACATTTTAGTGTGTACAATAGATTGGTTCACAGCTACATATCTGCTGAATTAGTGGCGATTGTGATGACAAAAACCACCAAAACAAACACAGTATTGTTGTATGAGCCATTTAAATGTTGACAGTTCAAAAGACAATATATTTAGTTTAACCTATTTTACAGAATATTCCTAACAAAAATGAAATAAAAAATACATTAAACTGTAATTTGAAATTATTTTTTCTCTTGATTCAGTCAAAAGACTGCGGCCATGCTGGGGCAGCACTGCCTTCAAGAATTTAAAATCAAATGAATCAACTCCAGAATACAATTTCTTTTTTTTTAAAGCCTGGTACTTAGTCTGTTGGTTTCTTTTGCTGAACTGCTAGGCTATGGGGATGAAAACACACCAACATTGGCTGTCAAGTGGTGATGTGGGGGGAACAAACACACACAAAACATACACAAGCACACACACAGACAGACACACATGCCATTCTAATGGAAGGATTCTCATGGAAAAAGGAAGGCTTAAAGAAGACATGAGAAGAATGCAAAGAAAAGTGATGTCAGGAAATTAATCTGAAGAAGGAGATGAGACAAAACGATGATGCCCCAAATGATGAGAGGCTGAGTTAGAGAAGCCTTGACCAACACCATACAACAAGTATGGTGGAGAAGAGAAATAGGCATAAAATGATAATGAGGAGGAGGAGGAAGTACTAGAGTGGTGGCCAAGCAATAATTATTTGAATATCAATATAGTGTAAATTATGAATAAATTCATGAAATCATAAACATGTAGGGATTTTGTTTCGCTCTGATATGAAAGCAGCTTTCATTTGCTCCTTCACACATACATACACACATAGATGAATATATATATATATTCATATACACTTTCTCATACTCCTATGTATTGTGTGTGTGTGTGGAGGGAACCTGTGGAAGAGGTAGACCCAGGAAGACATAGGATGAAGTGATCTTCAAATGTTGGGCCTCACAGAGGCAATGACAAGAGACCAAAACCTTTGGCGATATGCCATGCTTGTGAAGACCTGTCAAGCCAAGTGAAATCGCAGTCGTGGTCGATGTGAGTGTCATGTAACTGGCACTCGTGCCAGTAGATCATAAAAAGCACACTTTGTATGTTGGGTGATACGCTGTGTTTGCGAAGACCCATCAAGCCAAGTGAAATCATAGTCATGGCTGATGCCAGTGTCACATAACTGGCACTTGTGTTGGTGGCACATAAAAAGCACCCACTACACTCTTGGAGTGGTTGGCATTAGGAAGGGCATCCAGCCATAAAAATCATGCCAAATCAGATTGGAACCTGGTACAGCTCCCTGTACCAACCCATGCCAGCATGAAAAATGGATGCTAAATGATGATGAAGATGATGATATATACATACAAATATAAATATATATGCCTGGTGTTGCCATCCGGTTTCACCAGTCCTCAGTCAAATCGTCCAACCCATGCTAGCATGGAAAGCGGACGTTAAACGATGATGATGATATATATATATATATATATATATATATATATATATATATAAATATATATATATGTACACATATAATCATAATCAATTATTGGTCACATCAGAGAGACAGGCTGACAGGAAGGGCATCCAGCCATAGAAATTATGCCAAATCAGATTGGAACCCGGTGCAGCTCCCCAACTTAACAGTTTCAGTCAAACCATCCAACCCATGCCACCATGGAAAACAGACGTTAAATGATGATGATGATCACACACATACACACACACACATACACACACACACATACACACACACACACATACACACACACGCACATCGTCTGGTTTATGTTTGATTCTTTATTTTCTATTTTTCTCTTTATATTACAAGTGTTTGTAGTTATATGTGCAGAGTTGCAGTGTCACCAAACTGTTGTCACCACCACCACTACCACCACCACCACCAACACCAACACCATTGTCATCATCATCATCATCATCATTTATTTATTTCCCTCTGTTGTCATTCTCATCATAATGAGCATCAACTATATATCATAGTCATCCAAATCACCACAACATGGCAGCCATCATCATCATTATCATAAGCACCACCACAAGAATGCCAACTATTATCTCTATCACTGCTTCTTTATTTTTCTTTTTGCTCTTTCATCTCCTCTATTATGGAGAGAGAAGGAATTAACAGAGAAATATCAGGCCTGCCTCCCCTCTCAACTTTAACCATTCTTGTCACATCTTGTCACCTGCTGCCAGCTGTTGAGCTCCATATCACCACTTCCTCTTTGTTAAACAGGTGTGTTGCTACATGAGTACTATTATGAGAGGAAAAAAAAAAGAAGCATATATGATGCCATAGAGAAGATGTGTATAAGAAGGGATATTAGTTGCTGTATATAGAGTTGTGTAAAGCAGTGCTTCTCAAACTATCTGATGTGGAGTACCAGCAGGTTTTTTTCCCTATGTTCCAGGGACCGGTAATGTTTCTTATTAATATTAATTTATACCAGAAACAATATATATAATGAATATAATAAAAGTTGACAATTTTTTAAACCTTATATTTATTTTGTAAACAAATAATACAATATTACATAAGCATGAGGAGAGCTGTGTGAAGAAGTGCCACTCCCAAACAGTGGAAGGAATCCAGGATAGAGGTAGACCCAGGAAGACCTGGAATGAGGTGGTGAAGCATATATATTCAACAAAAAAGTACTCCAGCTGGTGAGAGGTAAATATTATTTATTTAAAGGACACAATACATGTATTTAAGTGCTACTATGTTTCATGTGTTGATAAATACTCAAACAAATTCTTCAGGTGTAAACCATATATCATAAGGAAGCAAAAAAATTGAATAATAACAGAAGAAATGCAAAGAAACTGAGGAGGCAGCAGATAGAAAACGCAGAGAGTAAAAAACGGAAAACAGATATATATACATATATATGTAATGCATGAGTAAGTATATTTGTGTATATTTGTGTTTCTTTGTGTTAACGT
>NC_142937.1:30945213-30957713 GCF_046866305.1 Octopus bimaculoides
GATGGAATTAGTCAGAGAAGTAAATGTCTGACAGTTGTTTTAATGGTGTGACGCCACACCATAAAACAGGAGGGATTGCTGAGAAGATAATAGAGTTAAACTTAAACTAGATAGGCAACATGTTTAGTTGCCCCATTTAATTCTCATTTAATGATACACGAAAGTTTATTGCACACAGAGTTCAAGGAATCTATGTTCACTGATGACTCATAAGTTTGACCTTTATGATGTCTTAAACCCAGCTCAACACAAATTACATATCTATGTATCGTGATTGTTATGTTGGCAAACAATCTTTACTACAAAGTAATGTTGCTGAATATCTCTCGTTATGAGAATTTAAAATAGTAATTTTCTAATTTATAGATCAGTGACTAGTTGTCACCTTGA
Source organism: Octopus bimaculoides (assembly GCF_046866305.1). Taxonomy (NCBI): domain Eukaryota; kingdom Metazoa; phylum Mollusca; class Cephalopoda; order Octopoda; family Octopodidae; genus Octopus; species Octopus bimaculoides. Next base: position 30,945,604 of record NC_142937.1, read on the forward strand.
AAACTATATATTTCGAGCAGGAATTTGGCAGCGCCACCTCCAGTTGAACAATTATTCTGTGCTGATGAAGGGATACAACCCGGAAATTGCGATACACAGATATTGTTTTGAGCTGAGTGGGGGTGCTAGATTCCTTTGTTCAAAAATATAAGGACATAGATCGTGTCGTACAGCCAGCTGGAGATGATGTCTCCTGGGGCTAAATTACAGCAACATTCGTCCTAAACCAGGACTGCCATATTATGTTGGCAAACAATCTTTACTACAAAGTACTGTTGCTGAATATCTCTCATTGTGAGATTTAAAAACAGTAATTTTCTAAGCTTTTCTTTTTTCAAATAAGTGTGTATGAGAGAGAGTGAATGAGTAAATGTGCATGTGTGTGTGTGTGTATGTGCATGTGTGTGTGTGTGCATGTGTGTGTGTGTGTGTGCATGTGTGTGTGTGTGTGTGTGTGTGCGTGTGTGCATGTGTGCATGTCTTTCAACAATGTATATTAGTAAAAGATACACCAATGCCTTTTGCCAATGGAAATACAGTCAGTTAGGGAATGGCCGTTTGGAAACAACCATTTGTTGACCTATCATTTACAAAATACATAAAACTAAGCAAAAGGAATTAAAAGAGAAAACATAGCAAATCAACATGTGTTCCAATGCCATAGATTTAACCTGAAGGCCAAATGGAGCCTTGAGGGTTAATCTTTTCGTTCCGAAGAAAAATCTCTAATTTCACCTGAGAAATGTGAGTGAGATATTGGTCATGTCAGTTTAACAGATGTGACCAATTAACTGTTGTCTGCTACAAAACAAACAAATTTAATTTCCTCTTATATCAGGAACTTCCAGATGTGGCCACCTCATAGATATCTGCTACAGAACAAATAGATTTAATTTCTTCTTATATCAGGAACTTCCAGATGTGGCCACCTCATAGATGTCTGCTACCGAACAAACAGATTTAATTTCACCTCTTCTCTGAAGTCTCCAGATATGGCCACCTCATAGATATGCACCAAAGAACAAATAGATTTAATTTCACCTTTCTCAGAAACAAAACCAAATCCATGCCCCACAAACCTTAATCGTAATAACCAATGCAAATATTGATTGATTTCTTGGCAGGTATCTCCAATTATTCTTTACCTTGTATAGAAAGCAGGACAGAGAGAAAGTAAAAGAGAGGTGGAGAGAGAGTTGATCAAAGAGGTGAAGATGAGGGTCTTATAACTTTCTGAAAAGATACACATTTTTTAAAATTAAATTTTGCATTTCAATGGAGTAGATTTAAATTGTCTTTTATTCTTTGTTTTTTACTTGTTTCAGTCATTAGATTGTGGCCATGCTGGGGCACTGCCTTGAAGAATTTTTAGTTGAATGAATTAACTCCAGTACTTATTTTCTAAATTTGGTACTTACTCTATCAATCGCTTTTGCCGAACTGCTAAGTTGTGGCGACATAAACACACCAACCTTAGTTGGCAAGCAGTGGTGGAGGACAAATGCAGACATAAGGACGCATGCACACACACAACACACACACATAGAATGGGCTTCCTTCAGTTTCTATCTACCAAATCCACTCACAAGGGTTTGGTTGGTCTGAGGCTATAATAGAAGACACTTGCCCGAAGTTCCGCACAGTGGAACTGAACCCGGAACCATGTGGTTGGGAAGCAAATATTTCAATCACTCAATCATACCAGCACAGACTGATAAAATAGCATTGATATGCTTAAGCTGATTGAATTGGTCATACGTCTCTCTGAAATTGTAAATTAGAGCCCATCTATTGTTTTGATATCAAGTAAATAAAATTCGTCTTATTCAAAAGTTGGCATCTTTGAATTATTTTTGTTCACAAAATGTTATACTTTGTACATTTAGTGATTCATAGTACAACACTATTTCACTGACAAGGTCAGAATAATACTAAAATATGACCAGAGTTGTCTCCCCTACCTACTAGCACTATGTAAACATTATCAGTCAGTGACTAATAGCATTTTATTCCTTCTCACAATATATTTATTTCTTGTTATCTTTTACCTGAGCATTTGTGGTTAACAATCTGATTTCTATCTGTGTGTTATCAAACCGACACAAAAGTACAAGAAAAAGTTCAAATACAGACTGATACAACAATAGTACGGTAATTGATTAGTGTATTATTAGTAAAGGGTAACATAGTATTGGTTCACACATCAGAGTGGTTTGCTAAAGAGTTTATGCAACTCAGTGGTTAAGTTATCAATTAGTACAAACTGGTAACTCTTTCATGCGTCAATGGACTTTTAAGTGCAGTAATTATTTTTATATTGCAGTACAGTAATTAACCAATCATTACATATTATTATACAATGTTTATTGAGTATTATAGTACAAGGTAGTAACTTAGTAGTGATTAGTATTATTAGTAGTACAACACAGTACAGGAAGGGAACAAAAGTATAGCTAGTATATAACAATATATACATATATATATATATATATTTATATATATATATATATATATATATATATATATATATATATATTTATATATATACATACACACACAGTGATGGACCGGGTCTCAAAATATTGGTTGCCAGGAGACTAAGGGGACCAACCCACAACTACAAGGGGGCCCACCTGCAACTACAAGGGAGCCCCCACCTGCAACTACGAGGGGGCCCACCCACAGCTACAATGCTATCATTTGATTTTTTTTTTGTTAAAAGTATTCTTTTCAACTGTCTCCAAACACAGCCAGGCTGAAATAATTAATGCATTCTTCCAGGAGTGAATAAAAAATTCTCAAACTTGAGGGGATGGGCCCCTTAGATACTAACACGGGACCTCATATATGGATTCTAATGGCTCAGGGACCCACTTGCCATCAGGCAACCTGGCAAGTCTGCCACTGTATATATATATATATATATATATATATATATATGTATATTAGTTCAGTAAGTGACGTGTTATAAACAGTACATTTGGTTCAATGGTATACAGTAGTTATACAGTGTTATATTATAACATACTACAGTGGATAATTGGTACACAATACAGTGATCAACTGATGTATTACTACAAAATAGTATGGTGGTAGTTTAAATTAATGTATTGGTACAACATGGTACAATACTGGTGAAGTTTATTATCTAGTGTTTGTACAGTCAATTACAGTAGTGAACAAGTGTCATAGTACAATGAAGAATGGAGGTTAAATTTTACTTGAATTATATAAAACAGTAAAATATTAGTGCAGTTAGAAAACAAATGAATTAGTACAGCATCTAACTGGTGTATTATTCCAACTCAGTACAGCAATTAATTGTTAAGTTAATAACCTGAGAGGTAAGTTAATTGTTGTATAATACATATTATTAAATTAATATTTAGTAAAGTTTGTCGGATTGGTTGGCAGTTGGTCACCAGTAAAGTACAGGGTTTGGAATTAAGAATAAGATTGGGGAAGGAAAAAGGATGAGCATGCATGCATGCCAAAGACGTGCATGTTAGAAGGTTAATATTTCAGGATAGAAATAAACAAAATAAGCAAAACAAGCAAAATAATAACATTAAAATAGCTTTTGAACCTTCATTTCCAGAGAGTTCCACCTAGGAATAAGAGAAAATATAAAGACATATATATATATAAATATAGGTGTGTTGGCGTGGATGTAAATAAAATAAATCAATGAAAGCAAAAAGAAAAAAATAAAGAAAGAAAAAAGATAACATTTCAAATAAATAATAAACAAACTAAATAAACAGCAAAACAAAGAAAGAGAAGAAAAAGCAACAAAATATTTTTGATGAAGGGTGTTGATGAGGTGTTGTGATAGGGTGATGTATGACTTGATTGCTTTTGTCTTTTCTGTTATGGGCACAAGGCCTGCAATTTTTGGGGAGGGCACTAATCAACTACATTGGCCCCCAGTGCTTCACTGGTATTTACTTGATCGTCCCTGAAAGGATGAAAAGCAAAGTTAACCTTGGTGGAATTTGAACTCAGAACATAAAGATGGACGAAATACTGCTAAGCATTTCGTCCAGTATGCTAACAATTCAGCCAGTTCACCACCTTAATAATAATAATAATAATAATAATAATAATAATAATAATAATAATAATAATAATAATAATAATAATAATGATGACAATAATAATAATAAGGATTTCAAATATTGGCACAAGGTTAGCAATTTTGAGGAAGGGGTAAGGCAATTACTTTGACCCCCCAAAGGATGAAAGGTAAATTCAACCCCAGCAGAATTATATGTGATTTGATATTAAATGATTTGGTATGGTGTTTGCGTAGCCCCCAGCTCACCTCTAATCAAAATCAGCAGAAATACTAAGCACGGTCCTCAAAATCAATTATTACAGGTACACCATGCCTCTGCATTGCCAACAACCATGCTGCACACTCCAAAATTCAGTTGTGCAAAGTTGCATCCAATGGGCTGAAGCAGTTTTTGCCTACTTGCTAACGTTTTAGTCAACTTGAGCCCATGGCAGAAGAGACACAAGCCTAAGGTATCATGCTGTGGAATTGAACCCAGAATTCCTAACTCCATAGTTATGCCTGTAACCACATCATTGTTAATTAATCCAGAAATAAAACAAAGAAAAGAAACAAACAAAATAATGTTTAACCTTTTAGCATTCAGGTTACCCTGTCCAATGCAATGCTTATTAATTCGCATTGTTTTGAATTAATCTTGGCTTATCTCACTGCTTTGAGATTTCAATGATGTGATTGTTTACTTTTAGAATGACATAGTAACGGTAGGTATAAGTGGCTGGATCTGGCCACTTCAAACATAAAACAGGTAGAATATTTAAGCCTGGTATGGCCAGTTTCAATGCCAAAGGGTTAAAAATACTTGAGAGAGAAAGTGCTTATTTGTTTTCTAGCAAAAGAAGAAAGAGAAAGAAGAAAAAGAAAGAAGAAAAAGAAAGAAGGGAAAAAAGAAAGAGGTTAATTATGTGATTTGGGTGAAAACTTTTATTTTATTATGACTTGAATATTATATTATCTACTGTCACAACACACACACCCACATCATCCTCATTGTTCCATCATTTGAATGTCCACTTTTCTATGTTTACATGGATTAGATGAAATTCGTTGAGGCACGGTTTTCAATGGCCTGATACCATTACTGTTACCAGCATTCACCTGTTTCCACATGAAAAAATATTTCTCCATGACAGAACATGTACTCACAAAACAATTGGGAATGCATGACAGTGTTTGTGTGACAGTAACACTGGCTTAGAACTATTACATAATGTCGAAAACCAAGCAAACACAAACACAAATGTGTGTGTGTGCGCGCAATATGTGCGCATATATATATATATATATATATATATATATATATTGGGTTGGCAACTTAGTTCCCGCTGTTTTTTTAAATTTTGGAATTTATTGTGTTTTTAAATTTTGGAATAAATTTTTCTGAGAATTCTTTTTTGGATCATTTTGGAATTTATTTTGCTTTTTTTCTAGTTAATTTTAGTTAATTTCTGTTTATTTTAAGATCATTAAAATGGAATGTCAAGTTAAGAAAAAGGAGCATTTTCGACACCTCCTTCTTTTTGGTTTTAATCAAAGTTCTAAGGCCACAAAAGCTGCTCGCGACATTTGTGCTGTGTATGGAGAGGGTGCCATAGCTGAAAGAACCGCTGGTGATTGGTATGCCAAGTTCAAAAATGGAAATTTTGACTTCAAAGACGCACCTCATTCTGGCAGTCCAGTTGAGTTCAATGAAGAGCGATTAAACCAACTTTTGTACGAAAATTCCCGTCAAACGACAGGGGAACTGGCAGAGAAAATGGAATGCTCCCACACTGCTATAGAGAAGCATCTTCACTCGATGGGAAAGGTTCAGAAGTATGGAGCATGGGTTCCGCATGCTTTAAGTGACAACAACAAAAATCAATGAGCCACAATCTCAGCTGGTTTGCTTGCTCGTCACCGTTCAACTCATGGACACAAGCAACGATTTCTTTACCGAATCGTTACTGGCAATGAAAAATGGTGCCTGTACATCAATATGAAGCAGCATAAGGAATGGCTTAGCCCCGGTAAACAAGCGACACCGCGCGTAGAACAAGATCTTCATCTGCGTAAAACAATGTTGTGCAATGGGACTGGGAAGGGATTATCCATTACGATGTGCTTGAATGGAACCAAACGGTCAACAGATGGAATAACTTAACACGGCTATTCAAGAGAAAAGACCTAATTGGCCGTATGTAGTTCTGCTGCTGCATGACAATGCCTGCCCTCATATCCCCAATATGATCAAGGAAGCCATTCAAACGCATGGCTGGGAAGTGCTGCCACACCCGCCATACTCTCCTGATTTGGCACCAACGGATTTCCACGTCTTTTGATCTCTTTCAAATGCTATGCACGGAGTTTCGTTCAATACTGATGCAGAATTGAGAGCTTGGTTGGATCAAATTTTCGAGTCGAAATCGGGTGATTTCTACCAATGAGGTATTGAAAATCTTGTTGAAAATTTGGGAAGAAGTTGTAAACAACAAAGGTGAATACATTATTGATTAATTCGTTGTTATTTTTTATTAAACCTTTTAAAAACTTTAAATTTAAAAAAACGGTGGGAACTTAGTTGCCAACCCAATATATATATATATATGCAATATAGATGTGTATATATATGCATGTGTATATGTATATATATGTGTATATATATTTAATAATAATAAAGGGTAAAAATCATTAATGATTTTTACCAAGTGGTCAGTGCGAAAATAAAACCTCAGAGGTAAATTTTATAAGCATTTTATAATTATATACACAATTATAATAAGGGCTTGGCTATGTGCCTCACCACGCACTGAAAAATAGATGCCAAAAGACACTATTACCACCATAAATTCCCCGAGAAAAACACAAACACTGTAAACAAACAGGAAACAACTTCTATCTCATTCCAGGGAGAAAAACTAGAGGTAGTTGATAGCTTCCGCTATCTGGGTGACCAAGTTAGTAGTGGGGGTGGGTGCGCTGAAAGTGTAACTGCTAGAATAAGAATAGCCTGGGCCAAGTTTAGAGAGCTCTTACCTCTGCTGGCGACAAAGGGACTCTCACTCAGAGTAAAAGGCAGACTGTATGACGCATGTGTACGAACAGCCATGCTACATGGCAGTGAAACATGGGCTGTGACTGCTGAGGACATGCGTAAGCTCGCAAGGAATGAAGCCAGTATGCTCCGCTGGATGTGTAATGTAAATGTGCATACCCGTCAGAGTGTAAGTATCTTGAGAGAAAAGCTGAACATAAGAAGTATCAGTAGTGGTGTACAAGAGAGACGATTGCGCTGGTTTGGACATGTGGTGAGAATGAATGAGGATAGCTGCGTGAAAAAGTGCCACTCCCTAACAGTTGAGGGAACCCGTGGAAGAGGTAGGCCCAGGAAGACCTGGGCTGAGGTGGTGAGGCAAGACCTTCAAACATTGGGCCTCACCGAGGTGATGACTACTGACCGAGACCTTTGGAAATGTGCTGTGCGTGAGAAGACCCGGCAAGCCAAGTGAGATCGTTGCCAGGGCCCCTGGACTGGCTCTTGTGCGGGTGGCACATAAGATGTACCATCCTGAGCGTGACCGTTGCCAGTACCGCCTGACTGGCCTTGTAGGGTTTTCGAGCGAGATCGTTGCCAGTGCCCCTGGACTGGCTCTTGTGCGGGTGGCACATAAAAGACACCATTTCGAGCGTGGCCGTTTTCGTGCGGGTGACACGTAAAAGCACCCACTACACTCTCTGAGTGGTTGGCGTTAGGAAGGGCATCCAGCTGTAGAAACTCTGCCAAATTAGATTGGAGCCTGGTGTAGCCATCCGGTTGCACCAGTCCTCAGTCAAATCGTCCAACCCATGCTAGCATGGAAAGCGGACGTTAAACGATGATGATGATGATATGCATCATAAAGCCAGGAGGTATGAGAGGTGAATATATATTTAACCACATGACTTCCATAGGCTTATGGATGTTTCATAATCTTCTACATGTATTAATTTCAGGATGGAAGAAATTATGAGTACATGTTTACATTAATATGTATGCTCTGCATAATACAATTGTATATTCACAAATTAATGAGTTGAATTATTGGTGTAACAGTGATGTTCCAGTGATTGGAAGAGCTGCCTTTTTTTTATTTGCATTAATTTGTGAACATGCTTGTGAATAATGCTAAGCATACATATGAATGTAAGCATGTACGCATAATATTCTCCATTCTGAAATTAATGCTACATGTACAAGGTTGTGAAACAACTGTGAGCCTGTGGATTTATATACTCCTTATAAAATATCTTCATCAATCGAATTTTCTGAATTTTCAGTTACAAAGACACTCTACAGTACACTTCTTTGTAATTGACTGCCCTGTGAACTGATAGCCGAGTCCATGAGAAGAGCTTTCTGTGATATACAGCTTTGTCTGAAGACACATGCAGGACCATTCTTGCAGACAAGGAAAAAAGAGAAGAACAAGTCCACAACCAGCTCTGATCAGCCTACCTTCCTGTGTAGCCTCTGTAGTTGTTCCTATTTGGCCCAAATTGGACCCTTCAGGCATCTGCAAGCCTGCAACAAACATGGATATTCCTTTCCATAAATCTTTATTTGTAAAGCCAAGCCAAGAAGAAATAAAGAAATGTTTTTCTACACAAAAAGGGCTTTTCAACCCAAAATTTACATCCTGTTATTTATAGTTTTCAAGATACAGTTTCACACAAAAATTCTTTTGATATATATATTCTTTTATTCATTTCAGTCATTTTGACTGCGGGCATGCTGGAGCACCACCTTTAGTGGAGCAAATCAACCCCAGGACTTATTGTTTGTAAGCCTAGTACTTATTCTATTGGTCACTTTTGCCAAACCGCTAAGTTACAGGGACGAAAACACACCAGCATCTGTTGTCAAGTGATGTTGGGACACACACACACACAATCATATACACACACACATACATACATACATACATACATACATACATACATACATACATATATATATATAAATACATATGTGTGTGTGTGTATGTATGTATGTATATATATATATATATATATATATATATATATATATATATATATATATATATATATGCCCACTACATAATTTGTTTGAGCCTGGCAGCTATTTGCACACAGACACTAGAGAATTTCAACTGATTTTCTATAAGGAAGTAATAACTTCCAAAGTCATTTCAGGGAATCTCTTGGTATCTGGTGCTGATGATAGCTAAGGAGCTTGAAATGCATTCATCAATCTACAGGTGGTACCTTGAGACAATGGTTGGTGTTTTATCATTTGTTGCTTAAAGCAAGAATTTGAACTGATCTAAAAATCTGATTATTCCACAACACTGCTTTGTGTGTCTAACTCAATACACCAAGAAATGAATATCATTTAATGAATATAGGAGTTATGCACAAGTTTTATGCTTGAATAGCGCAATAATTGGACACACTTGTAAAGTTTACTGCGGATGATCAGGTATTTATTCAGGCTCAAGTGAGCCAACAATTGTGTATGGTACCCTACATAAACCTGTCCAATTGTTACACTATCCAAGCATGAAAGTTTTTAAAAATTTATGTATAACATCTGCAGTAAGTGTGTGAATCAGAGAAGGAAATATGTTGAATAAAATCATAATTAACTGAAACCATAAACTTTTCAGCACCTGCTTGTATCTATATATCTATAACTATCTATCTATCTATCTATCTATCTATCTATATATCTATCTATCTATCTATCTATCTGTGTGTGTGTGTGTGTGTGTGTGTGTGTGTGTGTATGTGTGTGTGTGTGTGTGTGTGTGTGTGTGTGTGTGTGTGTGTGTGTGTGTGTGTAATTTATTCACACACATGCTGGAGGAGCTGTCCATCATGTTCCATTGTCTTTTCATCCTTGTCATGTGGTGCCATTCCCAGATTTTTGATTTAACAAAAACAATCATAAACAAGATAATTTTTAATGCAACTAGCTCTGTCAGAATTGGTGTCTTTGAAAAATGGAATTGTCTCATCTCTGCTCAAGAATCTACAATGACAAACAAGGATTGTTTTCAAATTCCTGAAATGCTTATGTTGACAGGAAACCCCAGCTGTCACTCAAACAAATAGATACCATGCTCTTACTAATAGCCTTAGCAGCCTGAGTGGTCCTAGGTAGACATAGACACACCCCTCTCAGTCTACCTACCTCTTGAACAAGTGGAACATTGAGGATGTGGCAGCAGGGGGAAGGGAGATGGCTCCACCAGCAGTCAGTTGGTACCTGCTTACACCTGAGTAGACTGGAGCAATGTGAAATGAAGTGTCTTGCTCAAGGATGCAATGTGTCACCCAATCCTGGAACTGAACCTTGGCCTCATGATCACAAGGCCAACATTCTAACTACTTGGTTACCAGTCTTCATGGCCATAATTGTTTCTACTTAAGGCACAAGGGCGACAATTTTAAGGGAAGGGGTCAGTTTCATCAACCCAAAATGTGACTGGTACTTTATTTTATTGACCACAAAAGGATGAAAGTCGAAATTGACCTCAGTGGTATTTGAACTCAGAACATAAAGATGGACAAAATGCCACTAAGCATTTTGCCCAGCTAACGAACCTGCCAGCTTGTCACCTTCAATAATAATAATAATAATGATAATAATAATAATAATAATGAATGCCCTGATGCAGTACCAGGCAGTGGCTCTCATGGCTTCTGATCTTAACTGATTGGAAGTGTTATCATGTACATTATTTTGTCTTGGTATAAAAGAGGGGCTACAGTAAATATTCTGCTCAATACCACAGATTTGCTGGTCAGTTGTTTGAGTTTAACCAGTTGAGCATGTCTCTTGGTGGCTGACGATATGTGCATCTCTGATCATGAGCAGAAGTAGTGGGGGAGCATCATAGCCATGTGTTGAGAGGAATTCTTTGGGGTTTGAATAATTCACCTCTGGAAACATGGGTGTTTTGTTCATCATCCTCAAAACAAACCTTATTCAAGGACCATTTGAGTGAGATGGGCTACTCAACCCGGAGAAAATTCTAACTGGGCCCCACCTGCAAGGTCATGCACTGTTTATCTTGATATGAGATCACTATGTCATGCACATATGATTGTGATGCATGTGCCTGGTGTACCCTTATCAGTGTACACTGGTGTACACTGTATCCCAGTGTCACTTTGATGGCATGCACTGCTCACTCATTCAATAATAACAACAATAATAATAACAATAATCCTTTCTACAGAAAGCACAAGGCCTGAAATTTTGTGGGAGCGGGATAGTCAATTACATCAACCCCAGTGTTCAACTGGTATTTATTTCATCGACCCTGAAAGGATGAAAGACAAAGTCAACCTTGATGGAATTTGAACTCAGAAAATGAAGCCAAATGAAATTCTGCTAAGCATTTTACCCTGCATGCTAACCACTTTGCATCTCAAAGCAACAATCATTATCACTGGGGGCACTTATAATGACATCAAGAGGAGCAAACAAATATGGGGACGAAATCCCTGGCAGCCCCAAAATATGTGAATTGCAAAAGATCCTACTTATGGCCACCTCACACATTCTATGGAAATTCCTTTCCTTGTAAATGCAGCCTTATACATTCAGTATGTTCTTTTTGACTCCCTACAAACATCAGTGTTTCCAATTGCATGGCACCTCACCTGTTAGCCATCTTTGGGTGCAAAGCCTTGTTGCTTCTTGGGTACAAGAATGTAAGAATTAAAGCAAAGCCACATTTGGTAAGAAATGGAAACAAAGCCACACTCGGCAAGAAATAGAAAGAAAATCGAAAGAAGAAAAATAACAATAATAATAATAATAATAATAATAATAATAATAATGATAATAATAATAATAATAATAATAATAATAATAATAATAATAATAATAATGATGATAATAATAATAATCCTTTCACCTATAGGTACAAGGCCTGGATTTTGTGGGGAGGGAGACAGTCAATCACACTGACTCCAGTACTTGACTGGTACTTAATTTATTGACCCCGAAAGGATGAAAGGCAAAGTCAACCTTGGTGGAATT
>NC_142937.1:30962713-31057713 GCF_046866305.1 Octopus bimaculoides
TAGAAACTGCCAAATCAGATTGGAGCCTGGTGCAGCCTTCTGGCTTGCCAGTCCTCAGTCAAATCGTCCAACCCATGCTAGCATGGAAAGCGGACGTTAAACAATGATGATGATGATGACAGAGAGACAAATATAGATACATGTACACATACACAGACATTTAGGGACACAAACTAGAAAAATGGAAACGCAGTAGAATATATTTGCAGTCACCAGCTTTGAAATGTTATGCACGTAGATATATACTGAATCCTATAACATCATCATTTTGTTTGTTGTTAACACGTTTCGGCTGATATACCCTCCAGCCTTCATCAGGTGTCTTGGGGAAATTTCGAACCTGGGTTCTCATTCCTAAGGTATTTTTTGATGTTATTATTATTATTGTTTTTTTTCTTCTTTCTTCAAATTTTCTTCCATTTCTCGCCGAGTGTTTTATTATTATTATTATTATTATTATTATTATTATTATTATTATTATTATTATTATTCAGGTCACTACCTGGAATTGAACTCGGAATCTTGGGGTTAGTAGCCCGTGCTCTTAACCTCAAGATTCCGAGTTCAATTCCAGGCAATGACTTGAATAATAATAACATCGAAAAATACCTTAGGAACCCAGGTTCGAAATTTCCCCAACACACCTGATGAAGGGTGGAGAGTATATCAGCCGAAACGTGTTAACAACAAACAAGATGAGGACAAATATCCAACAAATGTAAATAATGTAAATAATGTACAAATTTATTATTCTTAAACAAGAATACAGTGACTTTGAAGTCACTGTCAATAATATTCTTGTTTAAGTATATATTAAATTATGCTCCCAGTTCAGCATTCTGGCTTTTTTACATTTTCCTATATATATATATATATATATATATATATATATATATATATATATATATATATCAGTGTGTGTGTGTGTGTGTGTGTGTAATTTTTATGGTGTTGGATAACTTTGCAGCTAACAACAACCATGACACAACCACCACTACTACCACTACTACAATTTCCAACACAAACACTATGCTGAGATATCAAGGCCACAACCAATGTCCAGCAATGGTACATGGGAAGGGTGGGAAGAGGGGGTCGTTGTTGTTATTTAACTCCAGATCAGTCTAGTGTTGTTGTTGTTGTTGTTGTTCTAAGACAACAGGATGTGACTTGAGGAAGATGTTAAGAAGTTGTGTCGGTTTAGACCAATTATGGGGTTTCCTTGTTTCTTTGTTTTAGCTAAAATATTATCCTGATTGTCATTTTTAGCAGGATATGTGTTCTCAAGTGTTATGGCTTTTAACGAGCTTTTAGCAATCTTAACTATGGAACAAAATTGAAGATATGCTGTATTTAATGGCATATAAGATAAACATTTTTCATCCAAAAAAATCTCTCAAAAAATACACCCTGAGTCCCATATACACTTTAAATATTACCTGCTTTAATGCACTAAAACTTTGTTCCTGAATGATCCTGTTGGTGTGGGTGCCATGTAAAAAGCTCTGGTGATGGTGACACATAAAAGACACCCTGTACACTCTGTAAAGTGGATGGCATTAGGAAGGGCATCCAGCTGTAGAAACTGTGTCAAAACTGACAATGGGCCTTGCCAACTCCTGTCAAACCATCCAACTCATGCCAGCATGGAAAAGAGATATTAAATGATGATGATTATGGTCTACTGAAATTGGAGTGCATTTAATATGCCTATGTGTCTTTTATACCATCAAATACATCATCATCATCATCGTTTAACGTCTGCTTTCCATGCTGGCATGGGTTGAACAGTTTGATTGAGGACTGGCAAGCCAGGAGGCCACACCAGGCTCCAATCTGATCAGGCAAGGTTTCTACAGCTGAATGCACTTCCTAATGCCAACCACTCCAAGAGTGTAGTGGGTGCTTTTTACGTGTCACTGGCACAGGAATACGGTAACTGAAATTGTTAACTTGATTTCAAACATAGACATGAGGAGAAAAATCAGGTGATCGTATTGACTGAGGTCCAGGCAAGACTGCTTTTATGGAGAACCAGTTGTCATTCATGCATACCAGCCTCTCCTTATCCGAGGGAAGAGGCAAAGGCTGATACAGCTTGGCACCAGTGATGTCGCAACTCATTTCTACAGCTGAGTAAAATGGAGCAACATGAAATAAAGTGTCTTGCTCAAGAACACAACACGCAGCCCAGTCCAGGAATTGAACTCACTACCTTGTAATTGTGAGCCCAATGCTCTAACCACTGAGCCATGCACCTTCACATGTCAAGATGAACAGCACTATCATTATGGAAGGTGGTGAACAGGCAGAATCGTTACCATGGTGGGAAAATTGCTTAACAGCTTTTTTCTTCTGGCTTTACATTCAGAGATCAAATACTGCTGGGATTGACTTCGCCTTTTAACCCCTTCAGGGTCAATAAAATAAATACCAGTTGTGCAAGCAATGGGGTTGATGAAATTGACTTACCCCCATAACTGCTGGCCATGTGCCAAAATTTGAAATCATCATTATTATTATTATTATTATTATTATTATTATTATTATTATTATCATCATCATCATCATCATTATTATTAAAGACAGAATTGCTGGCAGAATTGTTACCATGTCAGACAAAATGCTTAATCGAATTTCTTCCATCTCTTTACATTCAGAGTTCAAATCCTACTGAGGTTTGACCTTGCTTTCATCCTTCTCAAGTCAAGTACGGGGGTGGGGGCATGTAATCAACTACTACCCCCACCCCTATCAAAACTATTATTATTTTCTTTTACTTATTTCAATCATTGGAGTGCAGCCCACACTGGAGCACCACCTTGAAGGATTTAGTCCAGTTGTACTCAACAGGAGTCCATATCAGATTTTGCAGTTAAAATTTAGGTGTAAAATTGTTTATACTTCTATAATACACAAAATATTTAAAGAACTTTTTTAATATAATTCCTAATAATATTAAAAACTGTTAGATTCACTTTAACATTTAAATTTAATATGCCAAAATATTTTCATCGCTTTGAGACTGAGACCTGATCAAATTAAATTTAAATGTTGAAGTGAATCTAACGGCTTTTGTGTGTTTCTTAAATGGCTTATAAACACCTTCCACACTGCAATTGCTTTCGTTCCAGCACATGATCTCAGATCAGGTCACTTGCTATGCAAGTACATCTCCGTAATTCCTAATAATATTCAATTCTAAAAATATAAAGGGATATTTTAAACATCAAGCAGCTATGAGGGTCCAGTAGAGTAAAGTAGGATTTGAAGGGGTCCATAGGCAAAAAAAAGGGCCGAGTGCCACTGATTTAGTCAAATAAATGTCCGCCCTCCACCACCACTTAATTTTTAAAGCCTGGTACTTATTTTATCAGCCTCATTTGCCAAACCATTAATATATTTAATAAAGAGATGGTTATTATTAATTAAAGAATACTCATTACTACTATTTAATTTTGTTTCTGCTTTTTGTTATTTCTTAGAGGAACTTTTTTACCTTTAGCAAAATGATAAAAGAAAAAAACCTTATTTTACCTTCAAGTTCTTCACTTTCAGCCATTGGGACAGATTTTGGTAGAACTCTTCTTGTAATGCTGTGCGTCCGGTTGTTTATTCTCTTTAATGCGAGAGCTAAGTCGCACTAATCAACATGGTAGCCAAGTAATAAAAGGTAAAAAAAACTATGAGAGTAGAGGAGGTCTGAAATGAATAGAAATAATAATTATTCTAAAGTTATATATGTGGCTATATATGTGTGCGACATCAAAATGGCACCCACCAAACACATACAAAGAAATGAATAATAATTTAGAATTCATAGTTAATGATAATCAGCATACTGTATCGTATTACAATGACATTTGGATTATATTAGCACCAGGTGTGTATGTTGTGACAGCAGGGAAACTAGCAAATTAGCAAAAGTATATTGATTCTATCTCATCCTTCTATAGTTCCTTTCATTGCACCCCACCATCGTCATCATTGTTTCAACATCCACTTTACCATGCTTGCATGGGTCAGACAGAATTTGTTGAGGCAGATTTCCTTTCGATGGTTGCCATTCTTGTCGTTAACTCTCACCTCTTTCCAAGCAAGGTAATATTTTCCCCATGGCCAGACATGTTTCCACACGAGATTAGAAACAAGGGACACAACTTGTACAAATTGATGCCAAGTCAAGGAGACATAGACATTCACACATACACCCATGCATACACACACACACACATATATACATCACTGTATCATTGCTCTCCGCTTGCCCCCAACTTGTGTGTCCCATACACACGTAACAAGAAAACTTTTCACTCTACCCCAATAAACTAAACTACATCTCTACATTTCTTCCTCACATTTCCATTTCATACACTGTGCTTACCTCCCACTCCCCAATCCTGTCCTCTTCACCCTGTGCCACTGTATCATTGCTCTCCACTTGCCCTCGACCTGTGTGTTTTATTTATATACCCTGTCTTACTGTATTATAGCTATCTTCTAGCCCTCGACCTGTGTGTCCCACTCACGCACCTTACCTCAACAAACCAATCTACATCTCTTCTCTTTTTCACATTTCCTCCTTCCTACACTATGCCTAGCTCTCACTCCCCAATCTTGTCCTCAAACCCCTGTTCCTCTGTACCATTGCTATCCGGTAGCTCCTCCAACTCTATATATATACCCAGGTTTTCCGTCACTTACTCGCACTCTTTAATCACACTTCCTTCGCAATATCCTGCCACTTATATTATGACGTTTGAACCTCAAGGGTATGCCCTGGCACTTGACACCATCTATATCTCTCTCTTCTTTTACTCAACCATCTCATTTATATTCTGATCCACATCCCTTGTAAGTATGCCCGGCACTTTACCACCATCTCTATCCTGCTGTCTCCTACTCTCTCTCTCTCCTTCTCCTGCACTTCCCTCACGTTGGGTAACCATGTATTTCCTTTGCAGCAATGCACCTGCTTCTGTCTTCATTTCTGATCTCTCTCTCTCTCTCTCTCTCTCTCTCTGGCTGGGTAACCTTGTACCTTTTCTACAGCAAGACACCTACCTCACTATAACTTTTCATCATTCGACACAAGATCACCTCCTCCAATGCCCCCTCCCCTCTTGAAAGTTTTTTCTTTTTGTCTTGCAAGGTACTTGGTGACCTTGACAGTGTAGGTGCCACTTAAAAGCACCCAGTCCACACTATAAGGTGGTTGACATTTGGAAGGGCATCCAGCTGTAAAAACCTTGCCAAAACTGACCTCACCTGTTCTTGTGCCACGTAAAAACTACCAAGTCCACTCTGCTGAGTGGTTGGTGTTAGGAAGGGCATCCAGCTGTAAAAATTCTGCCAAAACACTTACAGATGCCTGGTGCAAGCTTCTGCTTAGCTGGCTCTTGTGAAACTATCCCACTCATGCCAGCATGGAAGGTGGACATTAAACAATGATGATGATGATGATGATGATGGTGTATATATATATATATATATATATATTAAGAACATATATAGTGAGAGGGAACAGTTTAAACCTGCAACAAACAACCTAATTAGGGATGGTAGTAGGATAAAGTGTCCCGAGTATAAAGTGTTTAGTGATAGGAAGGGCTTTGGAGATTGAAACCATTTCAAAGAATGTAGAACATTTAAATATGACATAGATTCTTACATGTTGGATTGCAGATGAGCTAAGTAAGAGGACAATGACTGCAAATAAGGAACAAGAATCGGTGGTCCACATGAAATGAGCCCCTCAAGTGCCAGTGACATTGATAGAATGCTCCCAGGGCATACTGTAAGACAACAACAACAACAACATCCTGCTGTTGTCTGTACCAAGTGATGTAAACCATGATAAGCAATGTGATGTTGTGACATTTACCCATACTATGCTAGCGTAAAAAGAAAAAAACAAGAAGAAGAGGAGGAAAAACAAGGGGAGGAAGAGGAGTATGATGGTGGTGGTGGTGGGTGGAGTATAAGGGCAGTGGTTTAGCAGAATTGTTTGAATAGCAAAGTATGTTGCAGTATTTCGTTACATTTCTCTCTGTTCTGAGTTCCAACCCTGCTGAGGTCACAGTTGCCTTTCATCTTCGTGGGGATGGGGGGGGGGGTCAACAAAATAAAAGTTCAATCAGAATACCAAATCAGTACGATCACCTTTTATCTCTCTCTCTCTCTCTCTCTCCACCAAAACTTGCAGTGTTGTGCATGCGCTAGAAATCAGATGCAGCATGTGAGTGTGGAAGTGTGTATGGGTGCACATGTGTGTGTTTGTATATATGCACACGCATGTGTGTGTATGTATCTATACAAACACACACACACACATGCATACATACATGCATACATACACAGCAGCCTTTCTAATTATCTATTTTTCTACTCTCTTTAGCTTGTCAATAGCCATCTATCTGTCTGTCTGCTTGTCTGTCTATGTCTAGCCAACTATCTACATATCTGTATGACTGAGTATTCTGTGTCACTGTGTATCTGTCTGTCTGTCTGTCTGTCTATCTATCTATCTATCTGGGAAGGAAGAGCTGTATTTATCGTACTTGTGGCTATGGCCAAAGAATGCATCTGGTGGACGCGTCTGAAAGGATTAGAGACAAATACTTTCCTCTCTGGTCAATCTCTCATCAACTTTTTCAAGCTAGCAAATGTTTCGAAAAAAGATGGATACATGTAGCAAGAATGGCACGTATAAATGACGAAGCCACCTTGACCATGATTCTATAAAACGTTTTAAAATTTTGTAAACAGAGAGTTACTTACGTTTCTTGCATAAATAAAAGAAATTTTATTTAACAAACTGTGACACTAAAGACCGAGGTTACCGTGGTCTTTTCGTAGGTTTTTCTTTCCACGGATAACCTCCAGATTTATTGGGAATTTTCTGTATTATTTCGTATTTTTTGTAAATACCCCAAACGTTTTGCGATATTTTTTTTTTTTCATCGTTGTCCCCACTTTTGTTTTTTTTTTTCTGCTTTGTTTTCGCCCCCCTCGAAAAGAAAAAACTCTACATTTGTATTTTGTCCCCTCTGTGTTGAGCCCTGTGTGGCTAATAAAGAAACCTATCTATCTATCTATCTATCTATCTATGTATTCATTTATATATATATCTATCTATGCGTCCATCATTCTATCCATCCATTTATGCATCTATCTATCTATCTATCTATCTATCTATCTGTCTGTCTATCTATCTATCTATCTCTCTGTTTAACTTTCTCTGTCTCTAAAATCCAATGGTTTCCCTTTAAAACCTATGTATTTTCCTATTCCCGTTTTTTATTAATCTTTTTTAATCTACAGTACTTACTATACACTTGTTACACTAAATAAACAAGTGGGTACATCATACAACTCTCTCTCTCTCTCTCTCTCTCTCTCTCTCTCTCTCTCTCTCTCTCTCTCTCTCTCCATCTCTCTTTCTTTCAGGACACAGTCACACAAACATGCCCTGAAAAGTGGGGCAACCAAGTGGGGGTTTAATTTAAAAAACAATACAACAGAATAAAATACAAACACGCAAAATATAAAGGCAGAGTATCTTTGAGAATAATCATACCCACTCAAGCATAAAACGGTATCCATTTTGTTTTTTTTGTATAGAATTTAGACGAATACTTTTTTTTTTTTTTGGCCTACATTTACTAATTTGTGCTGAACTGAAGTATTATTTTGAATAATATCCAGTAAATATAGGTTGCCTCGATTTACTAGAGGAAAAAGTCACGCATTAACATTAACAGAGAAATGGAACATAAAGTGTGTTCATTCAACTTGCTAGAAATAGCAACCAAATCTCCATAAAATCACACCTTGCGGAATTAAAAAAAAGAAAATAACAGGACACAGACCATGCTGAAAGAGCTGGACACTTAGAGCTTAAAATGAACCACATGGAAATAAAATATATGTAGACAGAAGACAGCACCAAATTGAATAATGGTGGGAAATTGAGAAGGTAAAGGAGGACGTCTACTTAGGACAGATAGTGAATATGTGCCAAAATATGGATTCTGAAATCTCAAACAGAATAAGAGCAGGAATGAAAGGCCATTTAACAAAAGGATGTGCTCCAAACAAAGCTAGACAATGCCATATATGCCAGACTCTTCAGTAGCACCAATGCACCCTTATGCACTCTTATGCACAAGTGAAACATGGGCTGCTATGAAGGAGACTGAACGTTGATTGGTTGCAACACAAATGGCCATAGAAAGATCTGTGTTAAGAATATCTATGAGAGTACATTCAAAATGAGATACTTTGATAACGGAGCAGAGTGAGAGTACATTCAAAATGAGATACTTTGATAACGGAGCAGAGAGAATAATGTGATTGCAGAGTACCAAAAACACATGTTCCACTGGGCCGGGCATGTTGCAAGGTTCACAGAGAACAAAGTGGAGCCGTACAGTTGCAGAGTGGTATGCAAGGGATTTGAAAAGGCCTCTTCGAAGACCTCCACAATGATGGGAAGAGGATTTAGTGAAAAAATTTGGGTCAAGATGGAAAAGAATGGTGCAATCAAGACAGAAATGGAAGCGCATTGTGACTGGTGGTGTATTACAGTCCTTGATGGCCTGCCTGATATTGTGAAATATAAGTTGCCCATATTTACAGAATGAATAAGTCACATATCAACATTAACACATAAATGTGTGTTCACTCAGCTTGCCAGAAATAGCAACCAAATCTCCCTAAAATCACACCCAGCAGATTTTTAAAAAATGAAGGATATTGAATAATGTTGCCTTACATACACTATGTTGGAGTGAAAGATGGGATGATCATAGCAAGAATACCCTAGATCATTGGTCTATTCAATAAAGGCTAACCTGGGGCTAAATGACAACAACAGATGTACAGGGTGCAGTTAATAAATTGTCGTCTAAGTCAGTGCTTCTCAAACCATCTGAAGTGGCATACCGGCAGGTTTTTTTTGTCCAATGTGTCAGGGACCAGTAATATTTCTTAGTAATATTAATTTATACCGGAAACAATATATATAATCAATATAATTAAAGTTGATGATTTTTTTTTATTTTATACAATATTACATAAGCATTTTATAATGTTCTTTTTTGGAAACTGGCCGCGTACTGGCAGCTGATGGCTCATGGACCGGCACCGGTCTGTGGACCACCACTTTGAGTAGCATTGATCTAAGTTACGCAAAAATGAAAATAACACTGACATCTCATTTTAACAGATACATTTACCAAAATTACATAAAAATATCTGGAAATACTAAAGAGTAAATTTATTCAATAAAATCGCCATTGGCTTCAACCATGGCCTCCAGACGACTTTGGAATCTCCTGCAACTCTTCTGGATGGTCTCCTTGTTTAAGTTGGTGGATGTTGCCATAATCCTTGCCTTCAGTTCATCTTTGGTGTGTTACAAGGAGTTTTGTTGGTTTCTCACTCAACTGGGCCCCACACATAATAATCAAGGGGGTTGCAGTCTGGGGAGTTAGGTAGTCAGATGTTCTCAGTTCCACTCCCTCTTCTAAAATGTGGTTTTCTGCAGCAAGAAACCTGCTCTGCTCTGGCCTTTCTCTCATATGTCAACCCTTTGTCTCCTAGCATAAAGCTGCCTCTCTTGAGGTTCACAATCTTGTTAGATGCATGATAACTTCATTTGTTTACATTATTTACATTTGACGGACATTTGTCCTCATCTTGTTTGTTGTTAACACAACATTTGTGTTAACAATAAAGTAGACAATGGCATGACACAGTCCCTGGGTCCATTGGATCCTTGTCAACCCACCCAATGAAAGGCAAAATGGAATATGGAAATTAAATAATGATGATGATGATGATGATGATGAAGATGATGATTTGGGTCATGTAGAAGGTTAATTAAAAGAGTTCATTTAATGAAATAATTAATGTATAATATTGTGGTTTAACAATGAAATGAGTGTTGTTGAGACCCATTACTCATTTAGTTTCATATTCTTTGAAGAATATATCAATAATCAATAATAATATTCATTCTGGATTGTTGTTGCTGTTGTTGTTGTTGTTGATAAAGAGGTCGAACAATTTGGGAGCCTACATAGTCTGATTACACACACACACACACACACACACATCTACAAACACACATAAATATATATATATATATATACACACAAACACACTCACACGCACAAACACACAAACAAATACACACAATCACACCTACAAATACATAAACACCCCCCCACCGCATGCGCACACACACACGCGCACACACACACACACACACACACACACACACACACACACACAGCCATCCTAAATTCTGCTCTCTATTAAGAGAACAGAACTAAATTGTTCCGCAACCTTTGAATATATCAACTGAAGTTTTAGAATCTAAAAATAAAAAGGACAGTGCCATGTATAATGTCTGTTTGGTTGATGCCATTTGGAACAGTCACTGGCCAATTATCAGAACACAGAAGGCAAGGAAAAGAGAATAAAAACAGAAAGAATTCTAATGTGTTTTTTCACCTCTTACATAAAGAATGGTTGAAACATGAGTTAAATTCATCATCATCATCATCCCACCCCCCACCACCACCACCATCATTAAATGTCTATTTTCCATGCAGGTATGGGTTGGATGGTTTGACAGGAGCTGGCAAGGCTGGAGAGCTGCACCAGGCTCTAATTGTCTGTTTTTGCATGGTTTCTATGGCTGGATGCCCTTCCTAATGCCAACAACTTTAACGAGTGTATTGGATGCTTTTGGTGTGGCACCATCACAAGTGCTTTTTACATGGCACCAGCATCATTGCTTTTGACATGGCCCAGTGGTTTTAGGATATCAATTCTGTTGTGGTGGGCAGGAGTACTCTCCTGGAGTACAGCAATGCATTATATATCTCAGCAGAGAGAAAAAAGACATGGAACTGGTTTTGTAGAATTTTCTCTGCTTTGGTAGATGGCTTTCACAGAAATATATGTAGGGTTTGGTTGTTACTGTACTTGAGGAGACCCAGCCACCACAACAGAATTGAGATCCTAAGACCGATGTGCCACATGAAAAGCATTGGTGTGGGTGCTGGTGCCTTGTAAAAAGCACCCTGTACACTCTGTAAAGTGGTCGGTGTTAGGAAGGGGATTGAGCCATGAAAACTAAGCCAGAACAGACAAGGGAACCTGATTCAGACCCTAGCATTGCCTGTCAAGCTATCCAACCTATGCCAGCATGCAAAACAGATGTTAGATGTCAATGATGATAATGAAGATGTGTGTGTGTGTGTGTGTGTGTGTGTGTGTGTGTGTGTGTGTGTGTGTATGTAATATGCTTATAATATATTATTATGCAGGAGCAGCTGTGTGGTAAAAAGCTTGCTTCCCAATCACATGGTTCCAGGTTCAGTCCCACTGTGTGGCACCTTGGGCAAGTGGCATCTACTATAGCTTTGGGCTGACCAAGGCCTGTGAGTAGATTTGGTAGATGGAAACTGAAAGAAACCCGTTGTATAAGTATGTACGTATGTATGAATGCATAGCTACGGCCCTATCTACACACATACTTAAGTACATAGATATATACTTATGTATGCATGCAGGTATGTGTGTGTGTGTGTGTGTGTGTGTGTATAAATATGCATTTATGTATACTTGCCAATGTCTGTATGTCTACTGACTCTCTCTTTCTCTCTTTCTAACTCTCCATGGCAATCTACAGACGTATCTTATCAGCCAATCCATTTGTCTGTCTGTCTGTCTTTACGCTTGGCTGGTTATTAATGGAAGCAGAAAATACAAAAATAAAATGGAATTATATGGTTGGAACATGGCCACAGATTGACGGGGTGGGGTGGGAGGCGGGTGGGGTGGGAGGCGGGGTGGGGTGGGAGGCGGGGTGGGGTGGGGGGAAGATAATCTAATCGAAGCCATCCTTGTATGAATTTAATAATGTCTTATCAGTCATTAGGCTTTGGCTATACTGGAGTAATGACTTGAAGAACTTTTAGTCGAATATATCGACCCCCCTCCCCCCAGTATTTATGTCTCTTCTTTTAAGCCTGGTACTTATTCTATCAGTCTCTTTTGCCAGACTGCTAAGTCACAAGGACATCAACAAATCAACATTAGCTGTCAAGTGGTGGTGGTGGTGATGGTGGTGGTGGTGATGGTGGTGGTGGTGATGGTGGTGATGGTGGTGGTGGTGGTGGTGGACAAATATAGACACACACACACACTCACACACAGATGTGATGAGCTTCTTTCAGTTTCCGTCTACCGAATCCACTCACAAAGCTTTCGAGGCTGTAGTAGAAGACCTTGCCTTAGGTGACATATAGTGGGACTGAACCTGGAACCATGTGGTTGAAAAGCAAACTTATTACACAGCCTATGATTTTATAGAAGTTTAGTTCTAAATCCACCCGCTCAGCAAAGACTCTCTGACCATGGCTACCACATCTTTTTATTTCAGATATGATATATCTACGATTACATCATCTAATATGTCCTCTCTTTTCTTCAATGGTTGGCAGCAGGAAAGGTTTAAGGGAAATTTGGCTGCTATTTCTAGCAGGTTAAGTACCCACATTGAAGCTGCATGGTTGGTGGTGGTGTTATTTAACCCTTGGTCACCCTTCAACTATGCACCTACCATGATTATCATGTCTTCTATCTTCATCTAGCATATCAAAGACTACAGTATCAAATGTGTCTTTTCTTATTTCAAGATGGTGTCAGGTGGCAGCCTGGTAAAACTGTTGGCAATACCAGGCAAAATGCTGAGCAGTATTTCAACCATTTTTATGTTCTAAAATCAAATTCTATTGAGGTTGGCTTTGTCTTTCATCCTTTTGGGGGCTGCTAAAATAAATACCAGTTAAGCACTGGAGCTGATGTAATCAACTTAGCCCCTCCCCTCGAAAAAAAACTGCTGGCCTAGTGCCACAAATTGAAACCATTATTTCAAGATGGTGAGATTAGTATTCCTAGCAGAACAATCAACTATTTCAGAGCTGCCTCAATGGCTGGTAATTATTTTATTGACCCTGGCTCTGTTTCAATGTAATTAATTTTTTCAGTTCAGACATATGGCCAGATATTTTTTCTGAAGAATTTCACCAACACATTGACTGACCAGCCCTCCAATTATAGCTGAAAGTGATGATGGTCAGATGAGAGCTTGGTTAAAAATTATTCAGTTACATCTGATCAATTTGCTTTGACCTGTATGAAATCTAAAATGGTGTTTGTTTACCTGAAATGGCCAGATGAATCAATCAATGAGCCAGTCTTTCTGTGCCATCTTTATTGTTTCTTTGGTCAGAGTACTTCATTGTACATGCCTCATTTCCTATTGTACCAAGAAGACATAGCCAATAATTTCACTGGGTGTTTTTTTTTTTAATGGCTCCACATAAAAAGTACACAGCCCACTCTGTAAAGTGGTTGGCATTAAGAAAGGCATCCAGCTGTAGAAACCGTGTCAGAATAGACAATTGGAGCCTGGTTCAGGCCTCCAGCCTTGCCAGCTCCTGTCAAACCAGCCAATCATAGCAGCATGGAAGATAGACATTAAATGATGATGATGATGATGATGATGATAATGATAAGATGGCAACTACCAAAGTCTTGAGCAGATTTGGTGGATGGAAAACTAAAAGAAGCCTGTCACATATATGTGTGTGTCCTTGTCGTAACATCATGGGATATTTTTATATGAACATCACCCTCATGCCACCAGAGCTCCTTCTTTGCCCAGCTGGAAGCAGGTGAGAGTTAGTGACAGGAAGGACAGCTGGTCATAGAAAATCTTCCTCAATAAATTTTGTCTGACCCATACAATAATGGAAAAGTGGATGTTAAAACAACAATGATGACAGCCAGAAGACGGTGGTCACTTCCCATGATTTTTGTAAGACCTCCATGCACAAATAATTGCTGTCGTTTCATTTCAACAATGGCCAAAAGCAAAAGAAGAAGCATTAGTAGAGAGGGGGGGAGAGACAGACAGACAGAGACAGAGACAAACAGACAGACAGTAGTAGACTTGAAACAGAAGAATTGTGAGATAAGACACAGTTGAGGTTTAGGTACATATCTTTTATCGTTTATCTTTTAACACGTTTCAGTCATTAGATTGTTGCCATGCTGGGGCACCACTTTGAGGAATTCTAGCCGAATGAATTGACTCTTCTTTTCAAGCCTGGTTCTTATTTTATCGGTCTCTTTGCCAAGACATGCTAGGTTACAGGGGCATAAACACAACACTGGTGGTGGGGCACAAACACAGACACATAGACATATATATACACACACACACACACACATCATCATCATTTAACATCCGCTTTCTGTGCTGGCATGGGTTGGACAGTTTGACTGAGAACTGGCAAGCCAGGGGCCTGCACCAGGCTCCAATCTGATCTGGCAAGATTTCTACAGTTGGATGCCCTTCCTAACGCCAACCACTCCGAGAGTGTAGTGGATGCTTTTATACATGCCACCAGCACAGGAGCCAGTCAGGTGGGCCTGGCATTGGTCATGCTTGAATGATGCTTTTTAAGTACCAGTCAGGCGGCACTGGCATACACACACACACACACACACATACACACACACACACACATACACACACACATACACATACACACATACTCATGTGATGGCCTTCTTTTAGTTCCTGTCTATCAAATCCACTTATAAAGCTTTGGTTGGTCCAGAGCTACAGAAGACACTTGCTCAGTGGGACTGAACCTGAAACCATGTGTTTGGGAAGCATACTTCTTACCACACAGCCACACCTCAGCCTACATATGCTGGTAGCTAGTTCAGAGAAGTAGAGATCCTTGTAGAAGAAGCAAAGAAAGAAAAAAGTTTCTGTTTATGAGATAGCAGTTGTAGTGCATGAGTGAGAGAAGCTTTACCAATCAATCCTAGTTGACATAAATTGAGGTTCCTATTCAGGTTGAGACTCAACTTCCATTCAACTTTATTCTATAAAACTGAGCTCACCATCCTCCACCTCCACCACCACCATCACCCACTATTAAAAGCCCCTTAAGATTTAGAAAATATTTACACTGAACAGCTGGATAAAATCTAAAGTTTGCTATGGTTGGCCATGTCGCAAGAACTGACAAAGTCTGAAAGATTACAACCAAAGTAAGCAGAAGCATTAACAAAAAGCATCCATCCATAAAATTATATGTTTCAATGATTTATGGGAATTCTAAAGCTTGTTAACCGTTTCTATTGTGAAATAATGAATGTTGGAATGCCGCAGAAATAATTAAAGAACCAAACAAAAAGAATAGAAGAGTGAGCAGACACACATATGCAGCTGTTGTCAATGCAGGTGGACACGAATATAAAATGCAGGATGTACTTCACAGCATACATGATGGCTTTAACATAATTATAATAGATGTATAGCATCAATGGAGAAACTACATATAGAACAGCTTACATAAATAGCAGTAGCAGCAGCAGCAGTAAATTGGGTGGGAACTTGGACAGATTATTTCTAGCTGTAAGCTCAAAGAGACATTGAGAAGTAGACATCCAACCACTTGTAATTTTTATTCACCATTAATCATAAATGATGGTTGCAAAATTAAAACACAGGATTACTGGTTTTGAGTTTTTTAAGACTAATGCTTGGTTAATTTTACTCGTGAGATGAGTCAAATGTTTTGCAATATTTGCATACGTGCTAGTTTGCAGTATGCATATCACGTGACCGAAGCTGTTCAAGTTGTGGAAAGTACTTGCTGTGGTTGGTAGCGTTGTGGTTGTTGGTGTGCTGACATGTTATCTGTTGCTTCAGTCCGTATGTGATTTGGAAGCCACACAATGTAGTCTAATTCAAGAACTTATGCTTTACGAGTTCAAACTGGGCCATAACGCCATGGAAGCATCCAAAACCATTTGTTGTGTGAAAGGTGATGGTACAGTTGATCACAGTTTAGTAACCAGATGATTCAAGAAATATCATTCAGGTTATAAGAACCTCAATGAACAGGCAAGGATCAGGAGGCCTAAAATTGTAGGTTCCAAGGCTATTGGTTCATAGAAACCAAGCTCTTCTGCAACAAGACCTCATACCACTCAAACAACCTGGAATAAATTCCAAGAATTTGAGGGAATTGAATTGATGCCACACCCAGCATAGAGTCTGGACCTAGCTCCTCTCGGATTATTACTTGTTCCGATCCATGACTCACTCGTGACGCTTCATCAACTAATGGAGGTGGAAGCTTCAGTGAAAGAGTTCTTCGCCTCGAAGGACAAGAACTGGTATTGTCATGGGATCAAAGAACTGGCAGGAAGGAGGCTTCAGACGGTGCCACTAGATGCTCTTTACTTTGAATGCTTGGCTGCTTTTGTGGTAACTTGAAGAATAACGCAAATAAATTACCAAAATATTGCAAGATTCTTGAATCAACATAATAGCATAAAGAAATATCTAAATGTGTGGGGAGGAGAGAGAGAGAGAGGAGGAGAGGAGAGAGAGGGGGAGAGGAGAGAGAGGGGGAGAGGAGAGAGAGGGGAGAGAGGAGAGAGAGAGAGGAGAGAAGAGAGAGGAAAGAAGAGAGTGAAGAGGAGAGAGAGAAGAGAAGAGAAAGAGAGGAAAGAGAGAAGAAAGGAAAGAGGAGAGAGAGAAGAGGTGAGGGGGAGACAGAGAAGAGAAGAAGAGAGAAGAGAGAAAGAAGAGAGGGGGAAAGAGAGAGAGAAGAGAGAGGAGATAGAAGAGAAGAGGAGAGAAGAGAGAGGAGATAGAAAAGAAGAGAGGAGAGAAGAGAGAGGAGATAGAAGAGAGAGAGAGGAGATAGAAGAGAGAGAGAGGAGATAGAAGAGAGAGAGAGGAGATAGAAGAGAGAGAGAGGAGATAGAAGAGAAGAGAGAAAAGAGAGTGTGTGTGTGTGTGTGTGTTTGTAAGTAAGTCTAAAGAGGCAGGGCAGTGTTCTAAGCTCCTGTTCTAAACTGAAAGATGATAAAAGGCTAAATAAGGTCAGTAATGTCATAGTGTTTAGTTTGAATCAAATGTTTATGTTAAAAGGAACACAAAAGCTATAAGTTTCCCAAGAGCAGAACTGAGGAAAAAGCATTTTTCTTTTACAGAAATTTAGGAGGTAAAGGACCAAAAAGGGGGAAGCAATAAAGTCATCAACATAAAATCAAGATAAAAGCTAATTCATTAGAGAAGACACAACTAACAAAATGGCAGGGAGAGAGAGAATTCAACAGAAACAATCTGAATGATATTCATCAGTAATCATAAAGGACCAGTGATATCTCCATAAATGTTGAAATAGATAAATAGTTTTGGGGACAAACTTATGTTGATACCTCTCTGATGCACAGACCCCAGTTTAGTGCATTGTTATGTTTTAATACAGAATTATTAACTTGGATCACATTACTCAAATGCCAATCAATAATGGAGACAATACAACGCAATATATACTAAAAAAATGCATGCTGATTAAAGCAGAACTTAAAAATCTACGTGCTAAAAGTATCATGCCACTAATGAAACAAACCAGTATGCAAATTAGAAGGCAGTCAAAAATTCACTTTAAAAGGACACAAGGTGAACGCACGAAATAAAGCAGAATCACTAAACTTGGATCGATACTTAGTCAGAACAGAATTAAATTAGAGCAATATAACATGCACTATCATGAACATCCAAAGACATTGTTAGTAAGAATTTAGCCAAGACCAAACTAATCATTAAGCAGCACATAAACCTGACAAACGTATCTAACGCCATTAAGATCTTCATAAATCTTACAAGACTAAAAACCAATAAAAACCTTATCTCACTGCAGTTTTATAACTTGACTCTAATTAAATGTGACAACATCCAATAATGAAGACCCTCATATATAACTCCATTGTCATGAAGCAACATCGCAGATATTGTAAAGTGAAAGTTTCGATTTCTGAATGTAAATTCCGTCTACGAAGTGGTATGAAAAGGTTCCTGAACCAGTTATGTTTATTAAAAAATAACTTATTTACCTAAGTTTTAACATCGTCTCCTTTGAAATAGTCAACCTTGCACAGCAATACAATGGTCCCAGCCTTCTCGTCATTTTTGGAATCCAGCCTGGAAGTCACTTCCCATAAGTGATGAGTTGAGGACCTTCTGTGATTTGCTCTGGATTTTGAAAAACGGTATTAAAGCAGCAACCTTTGCACTGCATCTTCATCATGTGGAAAAGATGGAAGTCTGCTAATTCTGATGGATGGGGCGTGTGTGGAAGCGATAGCATGCTGTTTTTGGTGGGAAACTCACGAGTGAGGAAAGCTCAGTGACAGGGCACATCATTGTCATGAAGAATACCATTCTACACGCTCCACAGATCTAGTTGCTTTCGATGAATGTCCTCCTGCAAACAGTAGAACTCTCAATTGATGGCCTGGCCCTGGTGGGGGATGAATTCTCAATACACAATACCACATTTCTGGGTTTGACGCTTGTGTCAGGTCTTCCAGAGTACTCATCATTTTCCAGGGATGTTCTTCAGGTTTTGAAGTCCCCTTGCCACTCAAAATATCGCATATGACCCATTACTTCATCACCATAAGCTTGCCGAAGCATGCTCAATGTCTCTGTAGCAGACTTTTTAAGTTTAATGCAAAATTTCACAGTGGTTCTTGGTTCCAATTTCCTGTCCATGACAAAATCACAGACTACAACATACAAACGTGATTACAAAAACACAAAGAATCACAACTCGCAAAGTAAATACAGTGATGTCACTCATGAAGGTCACTGCTAGCTCTCACTGCACAACCATGTGCTGCCATCAGTTCGTGCATTACAGAACTAGTCTGGGAACTTCTTGATACCATTTCATATTAATCCTTTTGTCACCCTATTTCTGGTGAAATATGCTGCCTTTGTTTCAATTAATTTTGTAAAAATAGAAAATTTAGTAAAATAACTTTGTCCTTATTTAAAGTGGTGTTTGAAGCATAAATTATCAGGTTCTCTGAAGCTAGCAATGGCAGTCAAATCTCCCTCATATCATAGCCTTTAAAAGATAAATTGATGTGTTTAAAAAAACGGCTGCATGGTTAAGAAGGTTGCTTTGGGTCCAGTCCCAAGAATTATCAACAACACCCCTAATTGACACATTTTATACATTATTAATTAGCATAATAGCATATCCTGGAAAAAACATGGATTACACGGAAAAATGCAAGCAAGAGGAATAATATTCTTAAGATTATAAACCTGGAAAATTACAGGACAAGTTATTACATCTGGTAAAGTACAGAACAAGAAAATTTTTACTTAAAATATTGCAGCTAAGGATAAAATTTGAATATTAAAAATTATTTGATTTTAATTTACAAAGTAACATTATAATTAAAAAAGGTACCATCATTTTGTTAAAATATTGACACACTAGAATACTTATAAAATAAGAGCCAGAAGTACCAATACAGCTAAAGTTTTATACAAAGTAGAATAGGATATATGGTAGGCAAATTCATTATGTAAAAAATAGGCATTGGGTCAAGACGAAAAATGTGAAGACTTGGCAATAACTTAGGCAATAACTCAATCAAGTTGTACTGTAAATTTGTTGTTACAGGTAGATTTTACTGCAATATATAACTATTTTTTTGTATTATTCTATTGAACTAACTATGTACTACTATTATTTTTTATAACCTATTTTCAAATTTCTAATAATTAATTAATAATTAAAAAAATGAATTCTTTTAAAGTGCAAAAAAATATTTTAATTGCATTATTTTTTTAATTTTTAATAGAAGTAACAAGTAATAACAAATATAAGTAATAACTTGTAATAATATTTTTAGTTTTAATAAAAGCTAATATTTTCTAAATCTAAATATTTTATTTCAAATTTTATCCTTAGCTGCAATATTTAAAGTAAATGTCTTCTACTATAGCCACAGGCCAACCAAAGGCTTGTGGGTGGCTTTGATACATGGAAACTGAAAGAAGCTCGTCGTATATATATACATATATATATATATATATATATATATATATAAACTACATATGTGGGAAATTCTGTCTGAATTGTTATTATCTCATATGTGATTAGCCTGTTATTACGTAACATGCTTCACGATTTTAGTATACATACCTTATTAGTATTTCCTCCTAAGTTCTATATACTCTGGCAATGCATTAAAGCCCTTTTCGGGGCTACATTATTTGAATTCTTACTATGATATTACATAACTGACTTCACAATTTGAGTATTCATAACTTATTGGGAATTCCTAAAAACCTGATCCCTGTGTAAGACAGTTCAGTATTCTCTGTAAATGCACAAAAACTGTTTTAAGGGCTACATACTTTGTATTGTTCTTATTGGATTAGCGAAACAATTATGAGAAGGGAACCAAGGGATAAGCCCCGCTTTCCCAGGAACTACCGGTACATCAACTAGTATATGTGTGTGTGTGTGTGTGTGTGTGTGTGTGTGTGTATAGTAACGTTTTATTTGCCACTATGACATGGATGTTCTATAAAGAACTATGTTCCTACATTTTAACCCCAGGAAAACATCTTTCCCAGCTGCTTAACAACACACAACCTGTGGTCCGATATATTGTAAGGGAGCAAATTACTCCCCTCCAGCTTGGCCACACCAGTAGACTATGGTTTTTGGGTCTTTACCCTTCATCAGTACTGAATACCTGCCTGTTAGATACTATGATATTACATAACTGACTTCACAATTTGAGTATTCATAACTTATTGGGAATTCCTAAAAACCTGATCCCTGTGTAAGACAGTTCAGTATTCTCTGTAAATGCACAAAAACTGTTTTAAGGGCTACATACTTTGTATTGTTCTTATTGGATTAGCGAAACAATTATGAGAAGGGAACCAAGGGATAAGCCCCGCTTTCCCAGGAACTACCGGTACATCAACTAGTATATGTGTGTGTGTGTGTGTGTGTATAGTAACGTTTTATTTGCCACTATGACATGGATGTTCTATAAAGAACTATGTTCCTACATTTTAACCCCAGGAAAACATCTTTCCCAGCTGCTTAACAACACACAACCTGTGGTCCGATATATTGTAAGGGAGCAAATTACTCCCCTCCAGCTTGGCCACACCAGTAGACTATGGTTTTTGGGTCTTTACCCTTCATCAGTACTGAATACCTGCCTGTTAGAGATAGCAGTCAATTGTTCCTACTCACAATATATAAACAGAGAAGTGGCAGAAAGCTGCTGATCTCGTAAAGAGCAAATGTAGTCACATGGTTCTTTATAGAACAACCATGTTATAGGGGCAAAAAAAAAAATTGTTCCCGTCTAATATTGTTACTATTTATATCTCGTTTAGGGATTCTAGAATTAGCTATTATTGATAGTAACTCCAAAGTTTGAGTTTCAGCCAGTTAAGCCATCATCAGACCAAACATAAAAACAAGCATTAGCACATGTATATAAATGTGTGTGTATGTGTGTGTGTTTCTCACTGCTTAACACTTGTGTTGGTTTGTTTACTTCTCCACAAACAAGCATTTTGACAAATGGTGACTGACAGAATAGGTAGCAGATTCAAAGAAGCACTGAGACCAATTTGATCAACTCAGTCCTGAAGGACAGCACCCTACCATGGCTATGCTCTGGTGGTCTGTTACACTGGAGCTTCCACAGTGTGCCACAAAGGGGTGAGGCTTCTCTCTCTCTCTAGTTAGAAGTGCCTGAAGAAGAAGCAGTATAACATGGAATCTCCAATGCAACAACGCAACGCATCCTTTTCCAAGTAAGTTTTATCTATGTTTGTATTGAGTACTTCTTATTTCAATCATTACTTAACACACACACACACACACATTATAGACAGACAGACAGACAGGTAGGTAGGTAGATAGATAGATAGATAGATAGATAGATAGATAGATAGATAGATAGATAGACAGACAGGTAGCTAGATAGATAGATAGATAGATATTAAAAGAAAGGCTGTTTAATATGTTAAATTTACTGTGCAAATTTGAGTCACTACAAGTCACTACAACTTTCAACCAGTGTATATGTTTCGTTCAAAATAAAACATCAACATACATACATTTGATAATTGGAACGTGCAGACGTGCTTCGCGAGAACACAGCTTGCAATTAAAACCCCTTACGCATATATATATATATATATATATATGGGAGAATATACAAATAATAACAACAGACGAGGACAGGTGGTGTAAATAACAAAAGTATATATTAGTATGACGCTCGGGAATACGGAAAGTCTTTGACGTTTCGAGCTACGCTCTTCAACAGAAAGAATACGGAGACAAGGAGAAAAACACGGAGAAAAAAAATTGAATAGTGTTCAGTCAACGGTCAATCATATATATATATATATAATATATATATATATATATATATATATATATATATATACACACAAAATATATATATATACACAAAAGTGTAAACAAAAGAGACTGGATTGAACAAACATGCTTCATTGCGTACAACTATAAATGTTTTGTCTCTGGTTTTCGTCATGAAACTGCACCCGGTAGCCGATACCCGTAGACGGGCGTTACACAGCAGACTGCAAGGTTCACACCCAAACTGAATTGCCATATGCAAGCATACATACACACACACATATAGTCTTCTTTAAATGAAATTTTACTGTGAAATATTGGTTGAATCAAGGCTACAGTGGAATACATGCTGAAGATACTGGATAGACAGTGAAAATGAACCCAGTACCACCTGCTGCAAAGTTAACCTCTTAACCACACAGCTATGCTAATGCATGTATGCATATACCCATGCATTACGTATATATATATATCTAGAACTCTTCCTTTTCAGACTGGAGGGAACACGTTACAATGAAGTAGAGAAATTTGAAAAGACAACACGAAACCGGTTATTTCTCAAAATACAATGTTTATATACCAAAAAGATTTTATAGCATTTTTCTGACATAATTTAAATATATACTTTAACCATGTAGCACAAGCCTTCTGTAGTTTTTTCACTCTTATTATCTTTTATATATATATATACACACACACACACACATATATATATATATATATATATATATATATATATATATATATATATATATATATATTAATAGTAATGGTAAGACAACAAAAGAATGAATGAGACCTCGATATTATGTAAATAGAGGAATTTATCTGTAATGTGACAATTATTCAGTTGTCATAATAAAACTCCGGGTTTCCATAATTATTCGGTTGCCGAAACTCGGAGTTTTATTATGGCAACCGAATAATTGTCAGTCTGTGTGTGTATGAGTGTATGTGTGTGTTTATGTATGCAAATTATATTTTATGAACATACACACACACATACATGTGTGTATGTATATTCTTGTGTTTAATAAATATGCAAATACATATATATATATTTGTATTATTATATATATATATTGCCCTAACTCTTCGAAACGCTTAGTTTTAGAATCGGGGCAGCTGATGAAGGAAATGTTCTCTATGTGGCCTGTGTGTTTTCTGTACTCTGGTTATTATTTTTTTGTCTACGTTTTGTTTGCAACGTCCTGTACCCAGATATGCATCTATATATACAGCTAGATGTAGGTATGCACATACATGTACGTATATATGCATACACACACATACATAGAGACAGAGCGATATAGAAAGAAGCAACATGTGCTAATGTGTGCGCTTGTGTACAGATCAGTCTGCATTCATCAGTCAGACAAGATTAGTTTAGTCTTCCAATAAAATCGATCGATCGATCAATCAATCACCGCTGTTTAGATAGGCGGAAGTGTATGGAGTTAATTATGTCTTGCCATACCTATACATCGATTCATTGAATGATCAACAGATATCATAGAAATGAAACTAAATGTTAATTACGGATTTATTATATAACAGATTTACCGAACGATCGATTAATTATTAAACATCATTTAAATTAGATTGGTTAGTTACGTTTTACTGAATAGATATCAATGAATCGATCGTCAAATATCAATACAGTTAAGAAGTCGTGTGTGATTGCTTGCTACAAGTCACTGATCAACCGATAAATAATCTTATAAATCGATCAATCGATCAGTTAACATTAATCTATAATAATAGGTCACGTAATGGAAAAATCGAAAACATACTCACCGTTCAATAACAACCACCATTATCATCATCTTCATCGTCGTCATGATACTGTTGCCATCGTCGTCGTCGTCACACTTAATGTCAACATCATTAATGTATCAATTAATTATTGCATTTAATTCATTATTTGCAGATTGAGGTGTGTTTACAAATCCTTCCTGGTAAAATGTCGTCTGCAGAATATAATTCAGAAATCCTGTGTTTGTATATGCAAGTGGATGTGTTTAATATATAAAATGTATATATAATGTCTATTTATAATATATATATATATATATGTGTGTGTGTGTGTGTGTGTGTGTGTGTATAGATAGATGGAGACGTAATGTTAATCTAAAGATGCTGGCATCGCGGGGTTTCACCCATCACAGGAACACAGACCGTTTCCAACTCCTCATCCAAAAGAGTCCACACACGCACTAAACGCATACAGACACATGTATATACACATGCATATATCTATACACATGCACGTACATATGTGTATGTAGGTGCACACACACACACACACACGTGCACGCGCGAACTCAGAGTGTAAGAATCTGGCGCTAAACACTGCAAACTCCACTGAACTTGTAGCTATTCCTTCTTGTAATTAACGGCCGTCATCGCCGCCGCCTCCTTCACCAACGAGTGGCTTGCATACCTCCAGCTAGTCCTGTCTCTTTCTCTCTCTCTCTCACACACACACACACATAGAGTATGTGTGTGTGTATAGCACACGCGCGCGCACTCTTTCCTTAAACCTACCACCCTTTCTCTTTCTCTCTCCTTCCTTTCATCACTTTATCGCTCTTCTTGTTACTTCCTCCTACTCTACTCTCTCTCTCTCTCTCTCTGCTTCACCATATTACCGTTCCCATGGTGCACGCCCAGCAACAATGTATTTATATTGTTTACCATTCCGATAGTTCCTGCTCAGCCGCCGCACTCTTGGCCATTGTTCCGTTGCTCTTTTCTCTCTCTCTCTCTCTCTTTTCACTTTATCTCTCCTTCTCCTTTCTCTCTGTCACTCTCTCCTTCTCTTTCTCTCTCTCATGTCTATCTGCCTCTTTCCCCTTCTCTTTCCCTCCAACCCAACTCTCATTCCAACGCGACCCGTCTTGGTAATTAATGTTGACAAAGAGAGAGAGAGAGAGAGAGAGAAACGAGAGAGAGGACAATTGTGTGAGCTGCCTTTTGACTGACAATGAGAATCTGGCACTGAATGTCTATCAACATTGTCGTTCATTGATGTCATTACCCTCATCATCATCATCATCATCGTCGTCGTCGTCAATATTGACTTAGTCAGCATAATGCTTATCATTGTCAACGTCGTCTTCATCGTTGTCGCCACCGTCGACGTCATCATTATCATCACCGTCATCACCACCACCACCACCACCACCACCATCAAGCATTGTTATCGGCCAGATTCCTTGACAGTGTTTCGGTATTTTCTCGCAACTCCTCAGATTATACGATGTCCTGCTCCCAGCAGACTTCGGAGCAAAGTTAGAATTAAAGGTGTTCAAAGTGAGACCATCCCATTTTTTGTTTTGTTTTGTTCTGGTAGGGTGGGGCATATTTTTGTCTGGAGTTTTGATATCAGTTTCAGACGAGAACTTCCTTGACTCATGTGTTTGTATGTGTTATACTGTGTACCTTCTATCTGCTACTTGTTTCAGTCATTAGACTGCGGCCATGCTGGGGCACTGCCTGGAAGAATTTTAATCAATCAAATCAACCCGAGTACCTCTATTTTTTCTATTTTGTTTCTATTTATAAGCCTAGTACTTACTTTATCGGTCTGTTTTGTCAAACTGCAAAGTTACGGGGATGTAAACACACCTACACCAGTTGTCAGGCAATGGTTGAGGGACAAACACAGAAAGACACACACAATGTGTGTGTGTGTGTCTGTCTGCTTGTCTGTCTGTCTGTCTGTTTGTACCCCCCCCCCCATACGCACTGCTTGACAATCAGTCTTGATGTGCTTACATCCTGTGACTAAGCAGTTCAGCAAAAACAACTAATAGAATAAGTACTAGACTTGCAGTCAAAATAAGTATTGAGGTTGAGTCGTTCTACTAAGATTTTTTCAAGGCTGTGCTCCAGTATGGCCACAGTCTAATGACTGAAACAGGTAAAAGGTAAAAGATGCATAACAAGCAGTAAAAGGTTAAAACAGCCATTTACGTATCATACTCAATGAATATACATCAAGATTTACTTCAGGATTCCTCTGGAGAGAATATATCATGTGGATGTGCTGTGTTTAGAAGCACAAGAAGGCATACATGAAAGCAGTGCATGTTTCTGTCTTAATAGAAGTGCATGTTTCTGTCTTAATAGATGTCATCAACACAGCAGTTGCCCTTCCTTATTTCCCACAAAATGAGATACAAAGGTAAATACAAATAGGAGTAGATGAAATCTGTTGATACAGAAGCACGTGTACCCTTAGTATACATAATATGAAATTAAATATTTTTACAATTAAAAGTTTTTAGTTAGTATTGATTTCAAATTTTGGCACAAGGCCAGCAATTCTGGGGGAGGGATAAGTCAGTTACATCAACCCCAGTACTCAACTGGTACTATTTTATCAACCCTAAAATATGAAAGGCAAAGTTGACCCTAGTAGAATTTGAACTCAGAACATAAAGGTGAACAAAATGCCACTGTAGGCGCATTACCCATCTTAACAGCAGGTCAAACAAGCTGGCCAGATATAGAGGGCATTATGCAACATTAAGGTTCAGACACGTGACCTCATCTCTTCCTCTTTTCTGCATTGACATGTAAGCTATGAGGACACAACTTGACTGGTTCTATCTTATGTCACAGGCCAGCTTGCAGATAGGAGCATAGCACAGAAGACCATGGCCCTTACACAGCAACCATTTTATTTATCATTCCATTGTGTATATATGTGTGACCACAATAAACGTGTTTAAAGTTACAACCTTGCTTGTATATGTTTTTCATCTGGGTTTACTACCAACGAGATTACAGCCTTCTGAGACTCATATTGGATGGCACAACGACGACTTACACCATCTAAACCACTAAGTATTTTGTCCAGTGCAGTTACAATTCTACCAGCTTGTTGCCTTTATTTGATATTGAAAGATTATTTATCAATCCTTCTATGAGAAAAACAACCTAAATTTCAATAATTTTCTCAGTTAAAAAATGCTTAATATAAGATCCATTTTACTGAAAACAGAAATAGGTGGAAAGTGAATAACTTTCTAATTCTATCAAATAATTGTTGTTTTTGAACTGAATATATTTTACATGAAATTAAACATTTTAAATGGACAAACAATCATCAACAAAGCAATGTGTATCAAACTAGGAATGAATTATTAAGTGTAGCTGTGTGGAAAGAAGTTTGCTTCCCAACCGCATGGTCCCAAGTTCAGTTCCATGGTGTGGCACCTTGGGCAAGTATCTCTTATTATAGCCTTGTGCTGATAAAAGCCGTGTGAGTGGATTTGGTAGGTGCAAACTGAAATAAGCTCATTGTGTGTGTGTGTGCTTTTATGTGCCACCGGCATGAGGGTCAGTCAGGTGGTTCTGGCAACGACCACACTCAAAAGGTGTTTTTTACATGCTACCTGCACAGGAGCCAGGTAGCACGTAAATTAATTAAGCCCAGTTACTTTTTCTCATGACATTGATTTAAATTTCTCATTTTCATTAAAGTCTATCCCTCAATGTGCCAGTTCATTAAATTTTTT
Source organism: Octopus bimaculoides (assembly GCF_046866305.1). Classification (NCBI taxonomy): domain Eukaryota; kingdom Metazoa; phylum Mollusca; class Cephalopoda; order Octopoda; family Octopodidae; genus Octopus; species Octopus bimaculoides. The sequence continues at coordinate 30,990,588 of NC_142937.1, forward strand.
ATTTTGCAAATTAATTGTTCATTTAATGTGTTTGTTACCATTGTGAAATCCAATTCTTTTCCTGGGACTACATTTGGTAATATTCTATGTTCATCTGCTAATTAATGGTAAGTCTCTTATGAATGCTTTGTTTCTTAACTTTTTTTTCACCAGAAAACTTATACACTTTATAAAAAAAGAATCCTTCATCTCACTTAAACAGATTTGAAATAACAAGAAGCTTCTCGTGGATTGAAAACCATGGCCTAATTTCAGTATTTTAATATCAAAACCACTGTAGAAATGGTTTTAAGTTGTAGCTGATTTTCATTAAACTTAAAGAAATAGTAGCATTAAATGTTGGCCAAAAGCTGAAGCAGTTGGCCTAGATTTCATTTATAACATCATCAAGACTAATTGGTAATCAATGATTCAAGCAATGCCAAATTCTAATGCCCGGAAATTCTTGAATTAGTTTTGTAACAACTCCAGATCTTTGTCCAAGCAGAACAAACTTTGGATCTAACTTTTCTTTAAAGGTTTTGTGCCAAACTCTACATTATTTAACATTTTCTGCAATACATTATAAATATTTTCTGTAGTTGATACCAAATCAAGAAACATTGGTAAGGAATTATTGTCTGATTCTCATTTCAGGAAAATTACAAAAACAAATTTCCTTGAAATTAATGAAGTTCCATCAATAATTGATTTTTCTGATTTCGTTGTATTTTATTGATTGGTTAATATTTTTACCAATAGCATGACCTGCATCAAGAGATGCAAAAAATCATGATTGTAACGCTAATCAACTGGATACAGCTCAATGCTATGTGTTTGTGGTGTGTGTGTGTGTGTGCGTGTATTAATGTTTGTTGGTGTGGAATATGCATATTCTTCTAGATTGTGACAATATCTCTGAAGTCCGGTCTGTCTTGATTCTACAAAATGTTCCATAAATTCATAGAATGTCATAACAACTCTTGGATTTACTGGGAGTTGAAAATTATTCTTTCTATTTTGTAACTTCAGCAAATATTCTTCCAAGTTTCTCTCTCTCCTCCTCTCTCTCTAAAATTCGTAAATCCTCACCCACTCTAATTTCTTTTACAAAATTCTCACCTTGTTTCATAACTCATGTCTTCTCATATTTACCATGATTTCTCCAGTAATAAAATCTTTCAAGTCTCTCTCTCTCTCTTTCTCTCTCTCTCTCTCTCTCTCTCTCTCTCTCTCTCTCTCTCTCTCTCTTCTCTCTCTCTCTCTCTCTCTCTCTCTCTCTCTCTCTCTCTCTCTGCTTCCTACTGCCTTTTTATCTTGGCTAGTATTTTCTGCGGTAAAGCTAGCCTTTTACTTATCCGCGATGCACCCACCCATTCCTTCCCCCACCACCTATACTGGAAATCTTTTCTCCCGTATCGGAAGCCACTATAAGGCTCCACCTCACTTCTGTACCTGAAGACTTGCCTAGCTCCCTCTCTCCCCACCAGCAGTCATCCACACTACTGCACGCGCCAAAAGGAGATGCATTACTTAGTAAATTAACAAACCACCTACTCCTTTCTATATATAATGGACTAGCCCAGGGGTTTTCAAACTTTTTGACTTGCAGACCCCTTTATATTTCAGGCTTTACCTTAGGGACCCCCTTATAAACGCTTATGAAATTTATACATAAATATTTGCTTAAAATAACATATATTTTTACATTTATTTATTTAACAGTATTTAACAAATAGGTTTATTGTCAATTCAAAGATTTCGATTAAAAAACATATATAAAATCAAATTGCCCATAAAAAGTATTTACTGTCTACGGACCCCCTGTCTTGTCCTTGCGGACCCCCTGTGGTCCACGGACCACACTTTGAAAACCCCTGGACTAGCCAACAGCAGCTGATTTACTTAATTTAAACGTTGACCCATTTATGTTTGCAGCAATAACGCTTATATTTACAAAGGTTATAATTTACAACACTTATCTTACACTCACTCCCAATAGGGGCAACAATTTTAACATGATTGAATGATGGTAGGTTAAAGTAAGAACAACTGATGTGACATGTCTGTTATGAAATGTTCATTAAAACCTTCTCTCAGGTGCTGAATACCATCCCTCATTCCCATGCTCCCCCCATGTCCCTTTCTCAGTTCTCAGAGTTGGTACTGTCAATGTAGGGACATTGAAAGGTAGGTCTAGTGAGATGCTTGAAGGGAGGCATGCTGATGTATGCTGCATTCAAGAGGTAAGGTGGAGAAAGGCTTCAACCAGGTTCCTCACAGGCAGAACACATAGGTATAAAATCTTCTGGAAAGGTAACAGCGATGGGGTAGGTGGTATGGGTCTACTTCTTGCAGAGAAATGGGTGGATAAGGTCATAGAGGTAGTCAGAGTGTGCAATAGAGAGTTGAAAGTTTTTCTAACAGACTGTTTTTGAAATGGCCAAATTCTTCTTGTGGTGAGTGGAAATTACATTTGAATTTAAGCTGATTAGATAATTAGAAGTCATTCATTAAAATCTAAAACAAATCAGTGGAACGTTTCTGTGAAAAAAGGTTTTACCTAAATCGTATGTAATTATTTTTCAAATTGACTCTGAGAAAGTTGGCCAAGAACTGCTTTCTTTCTCATTCTAAGTATCTTTTCTGTCCAACCATATTCAACTATGACACCCACCAGTTAAATATTTATGCTGAACTCCTGTAGTTGTAGGCACTGAACTACTTGCTCAGAGGAACTTGTGAACACAGAAACAAATTAAAAAATAAAGTCTTGATATTTCAAAGAAATCCTTATCTCCACTTTCATATCCCTCTCAGATCATAGAAGAGGTAATAAGCTGTCCTGGATATGTTACTGGTCCTTCAAAGTTCCAAGTTTACTTAAAAATCCATCTTTCATTTTTGCAGGATTAATAAAATGTCAATAATATTGATTTGGTATAAAGTTTAGAATAAAAACCATCCCCACCTCTTTTAGGAATACAAGTAAAGAGATTATATATTAAGAAATGGAACACAAGTTTTGGTAAACGTATTGAGAGAAGAAATGGATATTTTGCTTTGACTCTGTAATTAGCTGACATGTTAATTATTTTGAGTTACAAATTTCACCTATATTCTTTTTTGTTTTTGACTTTTTTAATGTTTTCTATTTTCAGGCTGCCTATCATCAGGTTGTGGAATACTTTGGTGAAAACCCCAGGATGGTTTCACCAACAACATTTTTTTCCCAGTTTGTGAATGCATGTAGGGTACATGATCCTTAACATCTATTTTGCATCGACTAAGGATATTTAAAACCGTCATAACTGATTGAAGAAGTAATTGGAATCAATATATTTTGTCATTGATCTAGTTATTGATGTAGATGATGTTATTGGTGTAAAGTGACGTTTAGCTAAAATTCAATTTGGAAAGCTATGTTAGTTATCTCCCTTAGCTTTTTATAACAAAGGACTCAACGCAGTTACTTCCCTTAATAACTTTTCTAATTACTTGATTGTACCTTATCACTGATATGCAATCTTATTTGCCTGTGGCTCCACCCTTAAATTATATAAATCTTGATCCAATACATGACAGATATATAATTTCTTTCTTTTGGAATTTGAAACCGATTGATTTTCGTTTTATCAGGTTTCAAAACTACATAAGTTAGTATTATAAACTGTTGGTAGTAATTTATTAAAAGGGTTTTTGTGTTGTGGATAATCCCCCCCTCTCTCTCTCTCTCTCTCTCTCTCCCTCCCCCCTCTCTCTCCCTCTCTCTTATTCCTCTTCGAGCCTGACTGTTTAATTTTTGTAGAATATTATTTATTCAATATTTCATTCAGTAAATATTAAACATGGCAGTGCAACTTCTCCGCATTAATTTAACAACTGTTTTTGGTGCCACATAAAAAGAATTCATGTCAGTGTCATGGAAGAAACACTGGTGCCACATTCATTTTTATATTTTTATATTCTATTTTTCTTACCCTTCTACACAATGAGGTAGGAGGCTGCTTGCTGCATGGAGTTCTTTGTTGGAAATGTGAAGATAACATCCGATGTTCTTGATGGTTCTCAGGGTTTTGCTATTGAAGCCATCAATCCTCTTTCCCAGGGTCTTTGAGAGAGTTTCTGCTCCATAGAGGCGAATGGAGAGGGATGATGCATTGTAGGTGCAGAGCTTCATCTTCCAGGAGATAGAGCATTAAAAAGCTCCACTATTTTAAAAAATCAATTTGACCGCTTGAGAATTCTGGTCTAAATCCATCTAAGAATATATTTTTGAGAATTAATGTTGCCATCCTTCCAACCCATGACAGTGGTGCAACCTGTTTGACCATTGATTGTAGTCTGTCTATATCGAACTCTCCAGATCTTTATTCATTGATTGCCAAGAAATTGATCAATTCTTCATTGCCAAGACAAGATTATTCTGAGCCAAAAAGCCAGAGATTTGTTGTTTATTTGATTAATAAATTCATTTTTTTTTTTCTTAATATTAGCAGAAATTGAAGATGGTAAAAGCTGGCAGAACCATTAGCAAGTCGGGCAGAATGCTTTGTTGCATTTCTTCTCCGTTGATGTTCTGAGTTCAAATTCTGCTGAAGCCCACTTTCCTTGTCATCATTTTGGGGGTCAATAAAACAAGTACCAGATGACCATTGGTGGGGAGGATGTAATCAACTTACCCCCTCCCCCCAAGAATGCTGGCCTTGTACCAAAATTTGAAACCCTTATTAGTAAAAGTTCCAGGTAATGAGATGCAAGAATTAGACAAAATATTTGACTGCATATCTTCTGGCTCTTGATGTTCTGAGGTCAAATATTGCCAAGGGCAAGTTTGGCTTTCATGCTTTCGAGGTTGATAAACTGTTGTACCAGTCAAATACTGGGGGTGATGTAACTGACTAATCCCCTCTCCTTCTACCCACTGTTCCAATAATTTAAAACAATAATAGTTGAAGTTATCCTGCTGAAGTCAACTTTACAGTTTATCCTTCCAGGATTGATAAAATGCATAAAATACCGGTAATTAACTGGATGTGGCTGATATTGATTCTGACGAAACTACAATATAGATAAATAAAGGATATTCTTTTGTTTGTTTCAGTCATCAGGCGGTGGCCATGCTGGGGCATTGCCCTATGTTATTAAAAACTACAAACCTCTACCAATTATGTTATGTCACCCTCCCCCCTGTTGTAGCTCACAAAAACATCGGCAGCTCATACACATGAGCTAGGAAGATAATTCTCTATTTCTTAGCTTGCCTCTTGGCTAAGTATCTTTTAGTGCTGGGCTGGCCAAAGCCTTGTGAGTTGATTTGCTAGACAGAAACTGAAAGAAGCCTGTTCTAGGTACTTATGTACATATACACTCATATATAGGTGCAGGCGTGGTAGGAAATTTGCCTCCCAACCACATGGTTCCAGGTTCAGTCTTACTGTGTGGCACCTTGGGCAAGTGCCTTCTACTATAGCCACAGGCTGACCAAATCCTGTGAGTGGATTTGGTAGATGGAAACTGAAAGAAGCCCTATGCGCGCGCGCACAAATGAAAAGATGCTGAAGACTATTCTGAAATACAAGAACAGATGTTTTATTCCATTAAAAATATTAAATTGACCACATCAGATCAAAACAAAACAAGAAATTCGAAACAACAACAACATACAACGAAAACAACAACAGTTATTACAAGAAATTCCATGCCATGATAATGTTTGATGTTGTTTATATTTAACGAAGAAATTGTCGTGAGAAAATTTATGAAACATTTCAGATAACAAACACGGCAAGCAAAGAGTGATGTGTATGTCTATTTATAACGTGTGTGTGTGTGTGCGCGCTTGAGAAAGAGAGAGAGAGATAGGGTGAGTTATGTTTGCATGAAACATTGAAAAAAATCCATTTCGTGTGGATTCATCAAGCAACAATTCCTGTTTGTTGAAAAATTAAAGAGTTACCTCCCTTGGACTGCAAAAATTATTGTCAAAACCCAATATTGTTGAAATCTAAGACCTTGGACGTTTGATAAGCGTAAGACACGAAACCGGTACTCCCAGTTTATTATATAATGTTGTAACACAACTCTTTGTTTTATTATATTCTTAATATTAGCATAAATTTTATTATACAAACCTCCTGTGCGTGTTTACATATTTTTTTTTCTTAGATATCTACAACCACTTGTAAACATCTGACACCTTTATGTTGTATATATATATATATATATATATATATATATATATATATATATATATATATATATATATATATATGTATGTATGTATGTATGTATATATGATACACACACATATATACATGTCTCTCTCTCTCTCTCTCTCTCTCTCTCTCTCTCTCTCTATATATATATATATATATATATATATATATATATATATATATATATATATATATATATATATATATATATATATATATATATATATATATATATATATATGTGTGTGTGTGTGTGTGTGTATGTGTGTGTGTGTGTGTGTCTGTGTATATTTGTATATATATATATAAATGAATTATCATCATCATCCTTTACGAACCGCTTTTCATGCTGGCATGGGTCAGACGGTTTGACCGAAACGGGTAAGCTGGAGAGCTGCACCAGTCTTATGTATACATATGGCTATATATTGGGTTGGCAAATAAGTTCCCACCATCTTTTTGAATTTACTGCGTTTTTTAAGTTTGGAATCCATTTTTTTCGAGAATTCTATTTTTGAATCATTTTGGAATTTATTTTGTTTTGTTTTTTCTACTTAGTTTTAGTTAGTTTTTGTTTATTTTTAGATTATTAAAATGGAATGCCAAGGAAAACGAGCATTTTCGACACCTTGCTTTTAATCAAAGTTCCAAGACCGCAAAAGCTGCTCGCAACATTTGTGCTGTGTATGGAGAGGGTGCCATAGCTGAAAGAACCGCTGGTGATTGGTATGCCAAGTTCAAAAATGGAAATTTTGACTTCAAAGACGCACCTCGTTCTGGCCGTCCAGTTGAGTTCGATGAAGAGCAATTAAACCAACTTTTGCACGAAAATTCTCGTCAAACGACAAGAGAACTGGCAGAGAAAATGGAATGCTCCCACACTGCTATAGAGAAGCATCTTCACTCGATAGGAAAGGTTCAGAAGTATGGAGCATGGGTTCCGCATGCTTTAAGTGACAACAACAAAAATCAACGAGCCACAATTTGCTTGCTCATAGACACAAGCAACGATTTTTTTTTACCGAATCGTTACTGGCGACGAAAAATGGTGCCTGTACATCAATATGAAGCAGCGCAAGGAATGGTTTAGCCCCGGTAAACAAGCGACACCGCGCGTGAAACGAGATCTTCATCCACATAAACCGATGTTGTGCGTATTGTGGGACTGGGAAGGGATTATCCATTACGAATTGCTTGAACACAACCAAACGGTCAACGCGGAACTCTATGCTCAACAAATGGAACGACTCAGCACGGCTATTCAAGAGAAAAGACCTAATCGGCAGCATGGAGTTCTTCTGCTGCACGACAACGCCCGCCCACATATCGCCAATATGACCAAGGAAGCCATTCAAACGCATAGCTGGGAAGTGCTGCCACACCCGCCGTACTCTCCTGATTTGACACCAACAGATCTCCACGTCTTTTGATCTCTTTCAAATGCTATGCGCAGAGTTTCGTTCAATACTGATGCAGAATTGAGAGCTTGGTTGGATCCAATTTTCGAGTCGAAATTGGGTGATTTCTACCAACGAGGTATTGAAAATCTTGTTGAACGTTGGGAAGAAGTTGTAAACAACAAAGGTGAATACATTATTAACTAGTTGTTATTTTTTATTAAACCTTTTAAAAAACGACCGGAACTTAGTTGCCAACCCAATGTATATATATATATATATATATATATATATATATATATATATATATATAGAGAGAGAGAGAGAGAGAGAGAGAGAGAGAGAGAGAGAGAGAGAGTATTTTTCTGAAGCCTTCGGGAGCCGATAATTCGCTATAAATAGACCAAATCATACCCAGCAAATTTGTCTCGGTTCAGATCTCTCAGAGACCTGTTCCGTGTACCACACGACAGCAGCAGCAGCAGCAGTTCCAGCGACTCCATCAACAGCTTCGTCCAGCCAAGATTACCACCGCCGTCGCCACATCAGCAACACGATTCTACGATTACTACTAACCAGCATCAATCGCCACCAGCATTCGCCACCATAGTCAACACGACTTTAACTACGAACGACAAGATTCGCCAATATCATCAACATGATTTCTATGTACACCAATCCAAACCATCGCGGCACATCTCTCTCTCTCTCTTCGATTCTGTTAGGTGTTTCATATTCACCACGATTAATAATAGACAAGAGTTACAGCCTGCGATAAACGTCTGTCCTCAAGAACCCGGCCCGGCATGGAAGCCACAACATCACAACTAGTGATCGCACTCCCACACGCAGCCTCAACTTCTTTCACATACAGACTCATCCTATTGTGTACTCAAGAACTGGTATAAATGCTCACGTGTTACTGACTCTTTCTATCTGCTGTAATATCTCACATACACATACATGTATCACTCACACACACACTCTTTTCTTTATACGACGGCCTGTCTTTTATTGTTTTTATATGTCGCATTCTCACTCACACACAGACATACATTTTTAACGCAACAATAAATAATTCTGTTATTCATCTTCATACGGTTGTCTTCAATATCGTCTCTTCATTACTGGCCATCTATGTTATCGTAGTATAACATATTCGTATATCATCATTGATTTATATTTTGTGTTCGACCGTGTGACGCGTTGTAAATAAAAGGAGTCCTGTTTTTTCCATTCGTCACCATTTCTCCTTTTTGAGTTCGCACGGTCGTTCTTACATATATATATATATATATATATCATAAGATGTACCCAGTGTAAGCCATGGACACAAGAGGTGCAGTAATATCAAAGGAAGGCTAACTGGGAAGATAGTTTTTGTATGTGGCAAATGCTCAACAACTTCTGTCACATTCCAAAGAGAAAAACTAGAAGTAGTTGATAGCTTCCGTTACCTAAGTGACGAAGTCAGTAGCGGGCGTGGATGCTGTGAAATTGTAGCTGCTACAATAAGAATAGCCTGAGTAAAGTTCAGAGAGCTCCTACCTCTGCTGGTGACAAAAGGCCTCTCGCTCAGAGTAAAAGGTAGACTGTATGACGCAAGTGTGCGAACAGCCATGTTACATGGCAGTGAAGCATGGGCCGTGACTGCTGAGGATATGCGTAAGAGAGACGACTGCGCTGGTATGGCCAATTGCTGAGAATGGATGAGGACAGCTGTGTGAAAAAGTGTTACACCTTAGCAGTCGAGGGAACCTGTGGAAGAGGTAGATCCAGGAAAACTTGGGATGAGGTGGTGAAGTACGACCTTCGAATACTGGGCCTCACCGAGGCAATAACTAGTGACCGAAACCTTTGGAGATATGCTGTGCTTGAGAAGACTCGGCAGATTGCATGCCCAGAATACCGAATGACACCTTTTAGTGATCATATTGAGAAATGTGCAAAACAAATGCTACCACAATTTATAATCTTTCCTTTCTATCAATGTGCCATTAAAACACCAACACAGATTAGATTAAATAAGGAAACCTTTTTCATTCAAAAATACAAACCCAAACTTAACCATTGCTAACACATCTAAATAAGGAAATTCATCACCCCACTGAGAAAAAAGGAAAAAAATATAGAACAAAACCATGGTAAATTAATCAAATTCTACCACCTCCTAGATTTCGATTATCTCCCCTATACCGGAAGAAATCCCTAATTACCTCCCCCTATCTAGAACTCTTCTTTTTCAGACTGGAGCGAACACGTTACAATGAAGTAGAGAAATTTGAAAAGACAACACGAAACCGGTTATTTCTCAAAATACAATGTTTATATACCAAAAAGATTTTATAACATTTTTCTGACATAATTTAAATATATACTTTAACCATGTAACACAAGCCTTCTGTAGTTTTTTCACTCTTTTATACATCCAACCACGTGCTTTCACATACCAACTTTCTCACCTATATATATACTTTATTTAAAAGCAGCAGAAATATAACAAAAGACTGTTACTCTGAGTTTCACGTTCCCGTTCATCGGACAGTTTTGTTAGAAATGGGAAAGCAATAACAATGCAATCAAAAGTAATATAAAATTTGAAACACATAGATCTGTTTGATTGGTCGTTTCAAATAACGGTCATGGATGCGTAATGAACAAAACAAATGAATTTAATATAGGTTCATCCTATTTTTAAAGATATCGAAGAAAACCTTTAATAGAAAAATGGGCTCAAAATACATATTGTAAATAATTAATTATATTCAAATTAACACATTAAAATAAAATAAAATAAAATAAAATATACGCTGCATTCAAAATAAAATAAAATTACAATAGCATATACGCATACTAGACTATCCACAACATATATATATATATATATATATATATATATATATATACATCAAAATACACAGATGCATACACACAGATAATCTACGTATATAGGTATATATTTGCAAGGCACAAATATATACATGAATACAAATTTATACATTTATACATACACACGCATTTAAGCTCGCGCACGAAAAAACTTATACGTTGGTAACAAAAATTGTATCTTAACCTATGAAGTAGAGGGGGAAAGGGTACCGTATCGATAATAACGTTACTAATATAGAAAGGGAGAAAGTGTGGCTATCGTGAGGAAGGAAAGGAAGAAAGAAAGAAGGGAAGAAAGAAGTAGAGAGAGAAAATGAGCAAGAACGTATATAGTAAACCTACATAAAATTTAGACTGCGTATATATGTGTATACAAAAACACACACGAAATCATAACTGTATATGCACAAGTGTAAACCTAGGCCCTATATGTAAGCGTAGACGCACACATACGAATAAAGCATATTACTCTACCTCTGGTATTTAAATATTCTTTTTTCCACCTTGTTGCACATTTTATGTGCTTACTCCGGTATATATATATATATATATATATATATATATATATATATATATATATATATATACACACACACATTTATACATCCGAATATATATAAGGCAGGATGTGTGTGTGTGTGTATGTGAATGTAGTTTATGCACGTCCACAAATTAGCACGCATGTCGCTCCAATTTTAGGAGAAGATTCGGAATGACCCTATGTGCATTTTCGTCAACTTTCTCTCTCAGAGGTACCCGTGTATACCTGTAAAAATCGATTTTCAACCATAACTTTTACCAATTTCGAAGTTTGCGCCTGAAGGAGAGAGAGAAATTGTATGTTTGTGAGAGGGAGGGTGGAGGAGAGTTACATTTTGTTTGCCAGTGTCTAACAAAGAAAAAAAGTAGGAGAGGGCGCTATTTCTTAACAATTGTGTGGTAAGCAGCAAACAACAAGCAAAATGAAAAAAATACCTTCTCTCTCTCTCTCTCTCTCCCTCCCTTACACACACATGCCTGTTATCTCACTTTCTTTCTTTCTTTCTCCTTCTCTCTCACACACAGCAACATTACACACAAAACACATGTTGCCAAAAAGAAATAGACGCTATCTTTTTATAGTATGCGAGAGAGAAAGTGTGGTGTGTATGTGAAGTTCTTTTGTTAGTGTGAGAGAGCAGCATGTGTGTGAGACAGGGAGAGAGAGAGAGAAAGAAAGAAAGAAAGAAAGAAAGAAAGAAAGAAAGAAAGAAAGAAAGAGAGATAATTGGCACGTGTGTAGGGGAGGGAGAGAGAGAGGTGAGAGATATCTGGCATATGTGTAAAGGAGTGAGAGAGATAGAGAGGGAGAGCGCGCTCTCTCTATCTCTTTCGCGTGTGTTTTATTGATATACGGGCAACACACACACACACACACACACACACACACGCACACATACGAACATGTATGCGTACAAAAAATATGTATGCAATTGGTGTGCATACGTGCCTGTGTGTATGTGTGTGTTGCTCATATATATATATAGATAGATAGATAGATAGATAGATAGATAGATAGATAGATAGATAGATAGATAGATAGATAGATAGGATGATAAATTGAATATTAATTCAATTTAAAACCAAGTGGCCTAGCATATAAAAAATCTGAAAATTCAGAAAAAAATTGTATTACACGTGTATAAGGGATGACCACTAGGTGGACATCGAATATGCTAGAAAGAGGTCATCAACGACCCAACCACAAAGAAAAATAATGTTCTCCAGAAAAATTTGGCAAAACGCCAGAACAGGACACAATGAGAAATATACAGAAAAAAGAATTATCTATGGACTGCTGCAGTTTCGAACATTAACGTTTTACTTACGTAACATCCGTGTTCTCATATATATATATATATACTTAAGACTTAGTTGTGATCTGAACAGAACCGCTTCTGACACAGAGAATCGGGAGCCCTTTTGGTAATTCTATTTTCCTTGCTGGAAGGGTTCCTAACCCATGGGCAAAGAGGGGTTAGATGATGGCGGTGGTGTTTTCAAAGAGATGGCATGTGTAAACTGATCACCTCTGCCGATCAAACCCCCAACCCATGCGCTCCAGTTGCAACACTGATTCTGCCCAAATTTGACGTCATGTTACTTAGTTTGGTTTGAAATAAAGAACTTGATTAGCTTAATAATCCCAACTTAATCCCGGGCAAAGCCGGGCTATACTGCTAGTATATATATAAATATAAGCATATGCCTTTACAAGCCTATAGTGTATTAGTATCATTTCTTGTGTTCACTTTTATGATCTATCTATCTATTTGTCTATCTGTCTGTGTGTGTGCTCACATACATACATACATACATACATACATACATACGTACGTACATTAAAATTTAATATCCTCTTCAGGTTGTCTCGGTTTCATAGGGTGAGTTTCTTCCTTTAGAATTGCATCCTTTTTAGTACTGGAAGGGGAAAGAGAAAGGAAGAAAAAGAGGTAAGAGCCAATCAGACATTTAGCAACATAATGTTTAATATTTGAAATATGATGATAATAGTGATGATGATGATGAAGAGAACAATATTGTTGTGGCTGATGATGCAGATGATGATGGACAAGATGATGCAGATGATGATTAAGATTCTTATTAAATCAATGATGTTGTTATTGTTGTGCAAACCTTCCCTTCCACTGCTGGTGCTCCTGGGAGTTAGCTAGCTTCAGCTCATATCCATTCAGGTATCACTGACTCACTCGTTTTCCCCTCCTCTTTTCACTCCTACAGTGTCCACCCTTTATTGCCTTGCACTAAACCCCAGTGGCATTGCAAGGGCAGCCAACAAAAGGGGTAAAGCAATCCCATTATGAGTAAGTGGGGGAAATGTGCTACTTATATTTTTATATGTTTTTTTCCCTTGTTTAAAGTATGAGACTGCGGCCATGCTGGGGCAATGCCTCGAAGAATTTTAGTTGAATGAATCGACCCCCAGTATTTTTTTCTTTTTTAGAGTCTGGTACATATTCTATTGGTATCCTTTTGCTGAACTACTAAGCTATGGAACTGTAAACGCACCAATGCTGATTGTCAAAGAGTGGTGCTGGCGGGGGCACAAACACATACACAAGCATACATATATATTCATATACATACATACATACATATGTTTAAATCTTTAAATCTTTAAAATGTTTCAGCTTTAAAGCTGCGGTCATGCAGACATAGTTTGTAAATCCAATAAAGGTAGTCAACCAAAAATGTACTCCATCTCTCTCGCTCTCTCTCTCTCTCTCTCTCTCTCTCTCTCTCTCTCTCTCTCTCTCTCTCTCTCCCTCTCTCTGTATATATATATATATATATATATATATATATATATATATATATACCATATATCTTCCTATACAGATATCTATCTATCTATCTATCTGTCTGTCTGTCTGTGTCTCCATCCATCCATCCATCCATCCATCCATCCATCATGTATCTATCTATCTATCTATCTATCTATCTATCTATCTATCTCCATCCATCCTTCCATCCATCCATCCATCTATCTATCTTACGGTTCGGCACCTGGAGAAGCAAGCCCATGCCGTCCAAGAACGTCTCCATCGCGGGAACTGGACTGACGGACCGGTTAAATTGCTCGGGGTCTGGTTCGGACCAGACCTCCAAATGGAGAAGAACTGGGACGAGATAACGAGTAGGGTGTCCAGTCTCACCGAGCAATGGGCCGAAAGGAAGCTATCCCTCAAAGGTCGGGCGGAGGTGGTGAATGCGTACATCGTATCCATCATCTATTACCGTATGACTGTCGTTCCTTGTCCCGACCCTACCATCACCAAACTGGAACGCATAAACTTCCGCTTTTTGTGGAAGGGAAGCGTTCCGATGGTTAGGCGATCCAGTTATTGTCAACACCCACTAAATGGAGGCTGGGCATGCTGTGGTTGATGATGTGCAGACATGCGCTGTGACTGCAACATCTTCTCCGGCGCTTCATAGACGACGGTGAATAGGTGTGGTCGCCGTTTGTGAGGCGCGCTTTCCCACATCTCGTTTCTTTGGCCGAACTGCAGTCTTTGATCAAACAGAGACCGAGACTAGACGAATGGCACCGCGAGTGCCGCCTTGCTCTCAAGCAACTCTGCCGTCCGGGACCAAACTTGTACGACTTCAATTTCACGAAGGCGTTCTATAGAGGATTAGTGGAGGGGAGGTGCGACGACGTTCACGAGGAGAATCTGGGCGTCGACGAGGAACACCTGACCCGCTTGTTCAGGACAACTTTCGGGCCGGGACCTATGGACAATCACCAGAGATCCCTGGCCTGGCAGTGCTATCGGGAAGCATTGCCCATTTGAGATAAGCTCTATAGACACGGTTCGAGATACACCGAAACGACTTGCCCGAGATACGGTCAGAGCAACGAAACCGTTCTGCACGCACTCGTGCAGTGTTCAGTCATTTCAGACCTGTGGGCTTATGTTGAACGGCTGCTGTCACGTGTGGGACGAATTCGGTTATCAACCGAGTCTGTCGTGTTTATTGCTCCACCACCTTCCTTTAACCAGGAAGGCAAGGCAGTTTTCATTGTACTGGTGGTCATGGTGAAAGAATGTGTGTGGTGAACTCGTGCAAAAGGTTTAGAGACGAACAGTTTCCTCTCTGTGTTCGGCCCTGTGTGGCTAATAAAGAAACCTGTCTGTCTGTCTGTCTGTCTGTCTGCCTGTCCGTCCGTCCGTCCGTCCATTTATCTATCTATCTATCTATCTATCTATCTATCTAGAAGAGCATAGCTGTGTTTCCGCAGGCGAAAGGTAAATATTGCGTCCATAAGTCCAAATTCTCAGCTTCAGGAGCATCCTCACTCTCTGTCGTGGCCTGAAGTTAGTAGTAGCCACTGAGTTTATCAAAAGATGTGTTTTTGCTGAAGGACCCATTGGCAAACATGCAAACGGTCCTACATCAACAACATATCATCATCATCATCATTTAACGTCCGTTGTCCATGCTGGCATGGGGTGGACATTTTGACCAGTGCTGCCAAGGCTCCACCAGCAGACTCCAGTCTGATTAGGCATGGTTTCTACGGTTGGATGCCCTTCCTAATGTGAACCACTCTGAGAGTGGAATGGGTGCTTGTACGTGCCACCAGCACAGGTGCCATTTGCGTGACACCAGTATCTGCCATACCTGCGATGTACTTGGCTTGATGGGTCTTCTTCTCAAGCACGACATAATGCCAAAGGTTTCAATCATTGCCTCATTGAGGTCCAGCATTCGAAAAGTGCTTTACACATGCCACCGGCATCGGTCACTTTGCCTCCATGAGCCTCAACGCTCGAAATGTGCTTTTTATGTTCCATTGGCACAGGTGCAAATTACATGACGCTAGTAGCGGCCACAACTACGATTTCACTTGGCTAGCTGATTATATTGCCAAAGGTCTCGGTCACCAGTCATTGCCTCTGTAAGGCCCAAAATTCAAAGATCATGCTTCACCACCTCGTCTCATGTCTTCCTGGGTTCCCTCCATAGTTAGAGATCGGCACTTCATCACACAACTGTCCACGTCCATATGCATCACATGACCATACCAGTGCAGTCGTCTCTCTTGTACACCATATCTGATGCCTCTTAAGCTCAACTTTTCTCTCAAGATGCTAACGCTCTGTCCAACATGCACACTGATGTTTCACATCCAGCGAAACATACTAGCTTCATTTCTTTCAAGCCCACGCATGTCCTTGGTTGTCACAGCCATGTTTCATTGCCGCGTAGCATAGTTTTTTGCATACAGGCATCAGAAAATCTGTCTTTCACTCTGAGAGAGAGGCCTTTGTTTCTAGCAGAGGTAGGAGCTCTCTGAACTTTGTCCGACCTATTCTTATTCTCACAGCTACTCTCATAGAGCATCCACCGCTACTACTAATTTGGTTAGCTAGATAACGGAAGCTATCTATAACCTCTAGCTTACCCAGATAACTGTTGATGGAGTTTATTTTCTGTACATTTTCGGTGCTTATTGTACCTGTGCATCTTCCACACACAAAACTATTTTTCCTTGTTAATCTTCCTCTAATATTTCTGCACTTCTTATGTGTCCATATCTTACATCAAGTACCTCCACCCTCTCAACAAATTTCTAAATTAGGATGATCATACGAAGGGTCCTTAAGCTTCGAAATCCTTCTTTTCCAGGTTTGTCTACTTCTTGGCATTCTTGGCATTCTTGGCACTCCTGGAATCTAAAGTCACTAACGATTACTTTATGCTGGGGGGGGGGGTGTATATTCTTCACCAGGGAGGGTCTTTGAATTTAAGAGAAACCATGCATCGCATTGTCTGATGAGAATATGATCGATCTGGCTAGCACAATCACCTGATTGATAGGTTATCAGGTGGCTGGCTGGCTTCCTAAAATTGGTGTTGCAGATCAATAGGTTACTTGCACCACAGAACTTACCTCTTCGTTACAGGAACCAATTCCTTGGCCCCCATGCACACCATGGAAGATAAAAACTCACTGGCTACTACTAAGTCCAGGCCAGGACAGACAGCTTGGATGCTGTTGAAGCTAAGAATTTTAGAGACAATATTTACGTATCACCTGAGGAAACACAACTAGATCTTATTATGCAGGGAACGGTTGCCTAATCAAGTACCAACACCCTTGGAAAACTACGTTGCGTAGAAACAATTGTACTGATTGAAAATAAATGCCCAACCGTAGACTCCAATTTTTTCAGTTATCAGTTCACACCAGACAGATGCCCAAATGCAAGCCTGGGATTATGTATAATACTACCACTGGATAGCACAGGGAGAAATCTGAAGGTGGACGAGCTTTATACTGTACTCTGCTACGTTCTTTACGGAATAGCCCATTGTTATATATATCTATATCTATATCTATCTATCTATCTATCTATCTATCTATCTATCTATCTATCTATCTATCTATCTATCTATCTATCTATCTATCTATCTATCTGTCATACTATGTATGTATGTATGTATGTATGTTGGGTTGGTCCAGAGCAACTGTCCTTTGGTCTTGCCCATGCTACAGCACTGCTAACCACAACAGTTAATCTTTCCCTCCCAGGACATTGTTGCAAAGCAACCTGTTTTGTTTTCTGACCTTTGTGCCTCAATATTCAATGTGTCCTTCCTTTTTCTTTCAGGTGACAGGGTGTAATTTCTAGCAGCTCGGATGATCGATTAAAGGCTTGCTTCTTGGTTCATGATGATGATGATGATGATGATGATGATGATGGTAATGATGACAACGATGATGATGATGATTGCAATAATGTTGACAATGGAGATGATGATGATGATAATTACACTGGCGATGATGATAGTTATGTTGATGAAAACGATAATGGTGATGATGATTATATTGATGATGATGATGATGATGATGATGATGATGATGATGATGATGACAATCATGATGCTACTACTGATGGTGATGATGATGATGGTGGTGACAAGAATGATGTTTAAATCATATGAGAGACACCTACGCTAACTCCAGTTCTCCAGATTTGGTCAAATCATTGAAGTTGTCCATCATTTTCCGGTTGTTTGTTTCAGGTAACAACAATGACAATAGCCCCGCGATTATGGAAAGTGTTCCCATAAGAATCATTGGCATTATTCGACCAACC
Source organism: Octopus bimaculoides (assembly GCF_046866305.1). Lineage (NCBI taxonomy): Eukaryota > Metazoa > Mollusca > Cephalopoda > Octopoda > Octopodidae > Octopus > Octopus bimaculoides. The sequence goes on from NC_142937.1 coordinate 31,008,744, forward strand.
TTGCCAGAAACCAAATCTGACTGAAAAAGAAACAGAAAAAAAATATGATTTTGTTTATTTTGTTGTTGTTTGGCCCCAGGTCATTACTGAACCAGCACACTTATGGTCAAAGGGGCTCCCACCATGACCATCCTGTTTTAATTTCAGCGCACACACAAACACACACATATATATACGTAAAAAAAACAAGGAGTGCGTTACATGAATGTTTTCAGAAGTCAAACACTTATAGTAATAAACAAACGAATGGAAAAAAGGCGCAGAAAAACGTATACTAAATGCACAGATGAATGGAGAACAAACACCGAAAGTCACTAACTCCTCATCAGTTATCGACCAGGGGCTCGGGTGCAATTTCATGCCATTATTGATAATATTTCTTCCACCCTGGAGGCAAACAGCAAGAGAACTTGATGGGAGTGTAACCAAAAGATGACAAGACGAAATGAGACGGACAAACAAGAATGAACAAGGTATACGGAAATGGAGAAACGAAAATGGATTAAAGTGATTCGAGATGAAACTGTAAGTGGACGGACGAGGGACAAAAAAAAAAAGATAAATAAAGAGAATATGGCATTAAGAACAAATGAAGACAACAAAAAAAAAACAATACATATACAACAAAAAAATCCGGGGTCTAGCAGACAGACAAGTGTGGAGTAACGCAAAGGAGAAATTAAAAATGTCCGACTAGACTAAACCAACGCAAGAGAAAGGCAGAGCGAGTTTGTTTTATTGTTCAAAGTAGCAGCATAACAATGGTTTCAAATTTTGGCACAAGGCCAGCAATTTAGAGGGAGTTCGGGTAGGTCAACTACATCAACCCCAATATCTTAACTGGTACTTATTTTATCGATCCTGAAAAGATGAAAGGCAGTGGAATTTCAACTCAGAATGTAAAGACGGACGAAATGCTGCTAAGCATTCGTTCCAGTCTGTTAATGATTCTGCCAGCTCACCACCTGAAGTAGCAGCTTAATAATGACAAAGTTATTTCACTAAATTCTTCGTTATTTCAAAATTAATTAAAACAAAAGGTTGTTTATTTCAGAAATGTGGTAAGAAAAGGCTCAGCTATTTTACTAAATTCTTTGAAACAAATACAGTGTATTTCATCCCAAATACGGTAACAAAAGGTTTATAGCCATTGTGCCTGGTCTGATGGATAATATTTCCTTATTCGTATGTTGTTATGTAAATCCATAGAAAGATAAGCCTAGCTCTGTCTCTTTACTAGTTGTGCTGGTCCCACGATGGGTGGACTAGCAAAGGGGGCGAACAACAAAACAAATACGAAGTCTGAAAGAATCTAAATACTTACAAGACTGAGAGTGTAAGGTGCCACACTGCCGCCAACATGTGCAAAGGTGTTCATAGCCCCTAATGCACCGTTTCTTATACAAGTTGGATATAATTCCAAAGTGTATAAATACATAAATCCATAAGCTGCAGTGATAAACAAACGGCCGAATATCGAACTGGCAGTTAACATCCATCGATGGGCTGAAAAAGAAAAAAATAAAAGACAGAATTTTTAAGTAAAAACAACAACAAAAAAATCATTTTCGGTATTTCACAGACATGTGGACCCTTAATATAATTCTCAGGTAAAATCAAAATGACAACGACTGACTAAGGTGTATATAATTTCAATATGTGGGCTTTTCTACAGTTTCCGTCTGCCCAGTCTCATTCATAAAGCACAGGCCCTCCGAAATTGTGGGTTGGTACCCAGCATGCTGGAAGCCCACAAGGAGTGAGTTACCCCTTAGCTTTCGCTAAAGCCTGTCTCTAGAAATCCCCTTGAAACACAGGGTATGTCTCCTTCAATAATTGGCAGAGACTTGGTCAGTGAATCCTCTGCGATGGTCAACAAACAACAGCAAGATGAGCTGTTATGGATCACACTATCCCAAAGTGTGTGTGTGTGTGTGTGTGTGTGTGTGTGTGTGTGTGTGTGTGTGTGTGTGTGTGTGTGTGTGTGTGTGTGTGTGTGTGCATGTGACTGGGGACCACATGGGAGCTCGTGTCCCCACTGAAACTAGGAACAAGAAACTCCTGTCAGAGTTGGCTCAATCCATCCCGGATGAATGCCACAACAAGTACAAGTAAGCAAGTAGAAAGTATGGGTTGAGCCAAGGTTATAGAAAATGACATTAACTCAACATGTTACACAGTGGGATTGAACCAGGAGCCAGGGTATTGTGAAGCAAGCTTCTTAACCATTTGACCATACGAAACATTACATCAAACCCGGTGCTTGACTGTTTCTTTAGTCTTTTGATCGTGAAAGAATGAAAGGCAAAAACGACCTTGGCAGCATTGGAATCCAGAACACAAATCAGAAGAAATACCACTAAGCATTTTGTCCGGTGCAGTAATGATTCTGCCATACAAAAAGAGTTTGGATAAAATAATGGAAACACCGGATTAAATGGAAGTTTTATTATTTAATATGGCCTTGGTCCACGTTTAGCATCAAGCACAGATTTAATATGTTGAGGAATTGACTTGTACAAATCCTGGATGGTTGTTAAAGGAAGTTTCATCCATTCTTTAAATAAAACCTTCTTTAGATCTTTCCACAACAATGGTGGAAGGAAACATCTTCTCCCTTGTTACTCCAAAATGCATCATAAATGTTCAGTTATGTTACGGTGGAATGATTGTAGGGGTGGTCTACTTCAATTTTGTGCTTTTCTTACCAATTTTGAATAACAATCATGTGAATTGTCACATTATTGCCCTGCATGGAAAGCAGACATTAAGCGATAATGATGATGATGATGATGATGATGAGGATGATGATGATGATATATAATGATGTATATAATTATGATATATTGTTACATCATTCAATGTTTAGGTAAATTTCGTCAACTACCCAATCACTCTCTTTCTTTCTCTCTCTCTCCGCCCATCTCTCTCTTTCTTTCTCCACACACAAAAAGGAAACTCATTTCGACCATGAACAAGGTAGCACCAATAATCATAAAATATATAACACATTCCATGAATAAATGGCAGACACTGCTACAGCTCCAAACAAAAGAGGGACTCATAAAAAACAAAGACATCCCCACTAGAAGAGGAATATTCCAGGGAGATATGCTCTCTCCACTCCTTTTCTGCTGGGCACTGACACCTTTACCTGACATACTAAACAGAACTGGATGCGGATACAACTGTTACGACAAAACAATCAGCCACCTCTTATATATGGATGATCTAATACTGTACGCTACAAATGATAAGCAGCTGGAAACATTACTACAGACAGTAGATGGATTTACCAAAGAAATAAGCATAAAATTTGGCTTAGGAAAATGTGCCAAAGTAACCTTGAAAAGAGGAAAACTAGTTAAGAGTAACAGCATTACACTAGATACAGCAAATGAAATAATAGAATTAGACCCAAAGTCAGACATACAAATGCTTAGGAATCAATGAGCTAGATACGATACAACACACACAAATGAAATAAAAAAATAAAAAAAAGAATACTACAGACGAGGTAGATTAATACTGAAAATGGAGCTCAATGCGAAAAACAAGATAATAGGTATCAACACGCTACCTGTCCCAGTTATAAGTTATAGCTACAATATCCTTATCTAAATGAACTAATCAAAATAGACAGGAAAACAAGAAAAATAAGCACGATTTAGGATGTACCATACAAAATCTGATATAGAAAGGCTATATATACAATGTATAGAAGGTGGTAGAGGCCTTATACAGCGAGAAAACTATTACAAAAAACTCCCATAGGACTACAGAAATACCTAATTCAGAAGGAAGGAAAACTAATGCAAATAGCCACAAAACACGAACAAAACAAAAAAAAAACTGTTTTCAGTCTTTAAGGAAGCTGACAAATACAAAAAAGAAGTCATAGTACCTAACAACTATGAAGAAAAAGAAGAAACAATAAAAGCTGTAAAACTACTGAAATCCAAACTAAAACTGGACCAGCAACGGATCATGATAAAACGATGACAAGAAAAGCCCCATCATGGCGAATACTGGGTTAAACTAAACAGAAAATAAATAGACAAAGCACAATCTAAACAATGGCTCAATGCAGGGTTCAATGCAGAGACTGAAGGATTTTTAATTGCAGTACAACACCAAAACCTCCCCCAAAGTTACCAAAAACAAATAATGAAAAGAAACATAACAAGTAACTGCAGAATACATGGAGATGGACAAGAAACAATAAACCATATTGTCTCCGGCTAAGAAGGAATATATTCACAGACACGACAGAGTTGGGACCTATATACACTAGAAGCTATGCCAACACTATGGAATAACAACAGAAAATAGATGGTATAGACACACGCCAGAAGAGGTCACAGACAATGAGAAAGCAACCTCCCTCTGGCATATGCCAATACACACAGATAGAGAAATTATGGGCAATAGGCCAGATATAATTGTCAGAGATCATAAAAAAAAAATGCTTTCTAATCGATGTATCAATACCAGCAGATGACAACGTTTCTCTACAAGAGAGTTCCTACAAAACTTGTGATAATAAGAAATAATAATAATAATAATAATAATAATAATAATAATAATAATAATAATAATAATAATAATGATGATGATGATGATGATGATGATGATGATGATGATGATGATGATGGTGGTGGTGGTGGTGGTGGTGGTGGTGGTGGTGATGGTGATGATGATGATGATGATGATGATGATGATGATGATGATGATGATGATGATAATAATAATAATAATAATAATAATAATAATAATAATAATAATAATGATTTGTTTACCTTTAGTGCCATAGAGGACGGGAAATATTCCAGCGATACAAGCAATTCCAGCCAAAACCATCAGGCTAGCATGCAATTTTTTTCTTCCGATACGATTTAACAGAAAGAAACCGAGAATGTAGGCTGGAAACTCGACAACCGAATTCAAAAAAAAATTCATATAGAGATTGCCATACAATTTGCCAACATTAAGTGAAATGCCGTAATATACCATGCTCACAATTGCCCTATGTAAAAAGAATTGAAACATTTTATATAATGTACAAAAATTCACAAAAATTGCAGACCAAACCCTGGTTAGATGGGGCTACGTAATTTCTTAGAGAGAATTATGATAATTTGAACATTGAGACCAACAGCAAGTAAAGTTATACAACTAACTGTCTAATATAGACAACTAAGACAACTTAAGAACTGAGACAGAGTTAGCCAATGAGAGCCAGTTAACTTTAGTGTGTTGGATCAATGGTGAGTAGATGGTTTGTATGTATATGTGGCCTTTTTTAGTTTGTGTGCATGGAGTGTTTATGTTCATGGAGTGTTTATGTTCATGGAGTAAAAAGTATTTTGTGATAAGCAGAATTCACTGATTTGTCTGTAGTCTCTGACACTTGTTAGCCTTCGGTAATTCTTAGTGAAATAGTTTTCTAAATTTGATGAAGGGCCCTGCCTAAATCATCATATCCTTCCTCTTCCTCACAGCAAAGATTTACCTAAAATGGTTTGTCGGTTTGCCTCAAGGTCCCAGCAGACAAAGTAGAAAAGGTGTTGCCCCAGATGCACTGGAACAGCCATTCTGACCCACGGGGCTCACACTTGCGGATGGCTGTTTCCACCCTGATAGTGGTGAGCAGGGATGTGGTCGAGGGGCTGAGAATGTTGGAAGTCTCCACTGCCACAGGCTTGACCACAAACCTGTCAGAGAATGGCCAATACTTTAATAACCTACTTTTAGGGACATCAGACAGCTTGTTCAGATTCAACACTTTTGTTACCATGTTTTTGTTAAAATACGTTAATTTTATTTGAATGAATTTTGAAAATAATGAGGAATTTAATGAAATAACTTCCCCATAATTAAGCTGGTGTTTGGAGCACAAATTAACATGAAATTTTATCAGTAAATTTCAAATTAGATCAAACAGAAAGTTTATATGGAAGAACAAGAGACATTTTTATGTGGGTTGACCCTCTAATTTGCTATTTCTATATACGAAGACCAAGAAGAAATCTTGTGAAACAGAATTTATCTCAGCGAGATACCTATTGAAATTAGCTGAGGAGACACATTTACACCGTTGGATATACTTAAACCAAATGTTCAGAATCCCAGCCAAAAAGGACCGATGCTTGACGGGGCGAAACAACTGTAGGGATCAATAAACATTCCCGTAAATTCCATATTCTGTTTCTCTCATCAATCAAATATTAATATATATACACGAATAGAATCAAAATAAGCAACAGGATATCCACACGTGATGCAGTACGACCGCTTCAAGCGGTTCCATTTAATTGAACAATGCAATCATTACATCAATTTAAATGCAGAGCTATCTTCAGTTGCATAAATAAATAAATAGCCCTGCATTTAAATTGATGTAATGATTGCATTGTTCAATTAAATGGAACCGCTTGAAGCGGTCGTACTGCATCACGTGTGGATATCCTGTTGCTTATTTTGATTTTATTCACCTAATTTTGAAATTGCACGGATAATACTGCACTAATTTTTTGTGCTTCAACTTAAGTACGTAATTCATCTGAATCTCAATTATTTTGCTTAACACATCAACCAAACCTGTACGACACTTCTGGTACTTAATTTCAACAAGATGGAAAGGATAAATATGGAATTTTTTCAGAAGGACATCCTCTTACATAATAAGGTTACCCATATGTGGCTACTAATCCATAGGACAAATGAGTTTGTTTGGAGGATGAGGTAGATAGCTTACCATCATGAAGCTAAGAAGGAAAATAGAACCTTAGAAACATATGATAAAATTATTATAAGAAGATATTCAAAAGCAGAAAAAATCCTCCACCTAGCACACGACTAGAAAACTTTGAAAAAGACTTATTTGAACTGATAGCTAATGTAAAATTCAAGGAACACCCACTTAGAAAAAAAAAACTTACATCTGAGGAAACTTAAGGACTTTATTAAATCATTGCGGAACAAACCAGAAATACTTGTAGCAGCAGATAAAACTGGAAACTTATTGTTGAAGTTTTGTAGTACACTTATTCCAAGAACATATACTTAAATTTTATGTATCTTCCATGAAAAGTGGATGTGTTTGCACTTTCAAAGGGGCTCTGTCCCATGTTATAAACCCCTTTAGGGTTAGGGTTAAATAATATTGTAAGATGGTGAAATTTTGGAAATCGTCTTTATTTAGTACCTAGTAGTTATGTTGCTATTTTCATTGAAATCGGAGGTATTTGAAATTTCATAGGGGGTGTTTGCCCCACTTTAATCCCCCTAATCGCAATGGAAAGGGAATTTTATGTAGTTCATCGTCTTTCTCGTAAAATTTTACATGAGAACACATACTTTTGTCTTTAGGTATCTTCTATTCCGTTTCGTCCTATAGATGTACAGACACACAGACGTTGAGTTTTATTATATAAGATATATATATATATATATATAATAAATAAATAAATATATATATATATATATATATATATATATATAATAAATAAACAAATATATATATATATATATATAACAAATATATATTTATAATAAATATATATATATATATATATATATATATATATATATATATATATATATATATATATATATATATATATATATATAATATAAATGTATTGGGTTGGCAACTAAGTTCCCGCCGTTTTTTTTTTTATTTTGGAATCTTTTTTTTTTCGAGAAATCTATTTTTGAATCATTTTGGAATCTATTTTGCTTTTGTGTTGTTTTTTTTGTTTTTCTAGTTAATTTTAGTTAATTTTTGTTTATTTTCAGATCATTAAAATGGAATGTCAAGTTAAGAAAAACGAGCATTTTCGACACCTCCTACTTTTTGGTTTTAATCAAGGTTCTAAGGCCGTAAAAGCTGCTCGCGACATTTGTGCTGTGTATGGAGCACTCATGAGCACAAGCAACGATTTCTTTACCGAATCGTTACTGGCGATGATAAATGGTGCCTGTACATCAATATGAAGCAGCGTAAGGAATGGCTTAGCCCTGGTAGACAAGCGACACCGCGCGTGAAATAAGATCTTCACCCGCATAAAACGATGTTGTGCGTATGGTGCGACTGGGAAGGGGTTATCCATTACGAATGCGCGGAGTTTCGTTCAATACTGATGCAAAATTGAGAGGTTGGTTGGATCAATTTTTCGAGTCGAAATCGGGTGATTTCTATCAACGAGGGGATGTTTATGGTTTGACGGCCAACACTTCTTTTCTTAACGAAACACTTTCAAACTTGGGATGCTGGTAGAATGTGTCATATAAAACATCTTTCTCTCTTAGCCTTCTTAACAAAAATTACTTCTTAATAAGTTATTTCATGTTAAAGTTGTCGTATTTCTGTAATTTCAACCAATCACTGACGTCTATTCAGCTGAATACAGTTAGTGCTGTTCGGTGTCAAGTGTGTTATTCCCTGTTTAATTATATCATTATTCCCTAGTAAGGGTTTAGGGTTTTAGGGTTAAGGTTCGGGTTTTAGAGTTACGGTTAGGGTTAGGGTTAGGGTTAGGGTTAGGGTTATGAGTTATAGGGTTAGGGTTAAGGTTATGGCAAAAATAATCATAACCCTAACCGTAATCCTAAAACTAACCCTAACTCTAAAACCCGAACCCTAACCCTAAAACCCTAAAGCTAAAACCAGTACAAACGCACGAACGATGTCATAAATAACAGTGACAAACGAAATATATACCGCTGATAGTTGTTGTTGACAACGGATAGTTTTTGTTGACAAACAACGGCACTAATTTTATTCAAGGGAAAAGATCCCCTAACACTGTTGTTTACATTCCACGGCGTAATTGTTTTCACCTCAATAGACGTCAGTGATTGGTTGAAATTACCGAAATACGACAATTTTTTTACATGAAATAACTTCGAATACAATTTTTTTTATCTGTTCTATAACACAAAATATACAAGTATTCGAAGTTTGAAAGTGTTTCGGTACCAAAAACACTACATAAAAAAATGTTGGCCGTCAAACCATAAAGATCCCAACGAGGTATTGAAAATCTTGTTGAACGTTGGGAAGAAGTTGTAAACAACAAGAGTGAATACATTATTGATTAATTAGTTGTTATTTTTTATTAAACCTTTTAAAAAAATATTAAATTTTAAAAATCGGCAGGAACTTAGTTGCCAACCTAATACACACACACACACACACACACACACACACACACACACACACACACACACACACACACACATATATATATATATATATATATATATATATATATATATATATATATATAGCTATATATACATATAAATATATATATATATATATATATATATATATATATATATATATATATATATATATATAGCTATGTGTGTGTCTTTGTGTATGTGTTTGTCCCCCACCACTACTTGATGACCAGTGTTGGTTTGTTTATGTCCCCATAACTTAATGGTTAAAAAGAAACCAATGGAATCAGTACCAGGTATTAAAAAATTCTGGGGTCAATTAATTCAACTAAAAGTTTTTCAATGCGGTGCCCCAGCATGGCTGCAGTCAAATGATTGAAACAAGTAAACGATAAAATATAAAGAATACACAGAAAATGGTAAATGTAATATCACTCACCAGTTTACCATCAAAATTAGGGTCCGTTTTAGAAGCTGAGGAATAGTAAACATTTTCCAGGTTTCTACTCTTTTATTGTTCGATGAGAAAATGTTGACGATTTCTGTTTGAGGCAAAACTGTTTTATTCAGTTTGGCGATGTTGCTAAGAATTTTGTTGGCATCTTTTGTTCTCTTTTTATTGAGGAGCCATCGGGGAGATTCGTCTAGGAAACTTGCAAATAGGAAACGGAAAACCTCATCAATACAACCGCATACACACACATATATACGTACACACACATATATACGTACACACACTCATATACATGCACACATACATACATACATACATACATACATGCATACATACATTGGTAGATAAATAGACATCTGTTCAAGATGAAATACAGTGAGACTGAACCCAGAACCATGCGGTTGGGAAGCAAACTTCTTACCACACAGCCACACCTGTTAAAAATCAAGTAAAGCCTATATTTAAAGCGTCCTAAACAAGTAAAGCCTATATTTAAAGCGTCCTAAAAAAATTGTCGTATTTCGGTAATTTCAACCAATCACTGACGTCTCTAAACAACGAATGCTTTCCCCGCAAAGCTGGATTCAAACGAAGATACAGGTGTTAGATCAGAGTTTTCCTTCCCCCAGAGAGATATCTAAACAAAGACTAAGGGTTCCTCGCCCCCAGCTGTCCTTTGATGGGTTTTACTTCTCATCCTGGAGGGTGTCCGACATAAACCCCTATCCCCCCCCCCGCCTTCCCAAGCAAGATTTTTAGGGCTGCAAGTTTAGTCGCCAACTATGTGACAGGTTGTACATACATGCAGACACACACAGGCACACAGACACACACATCCATCAATCCATCAACCCATATATACATCCATACACACATACACAAGTGTGTGTGTGTGTGTGTGTGTGTGTGTGTGTGTGTGTGTGTGTGTGTGTTGCAAATATTATAAACAATACATTCAAGAGATATCTCAAGAATTCAATCACTACTACCATCCACAACGGGTTACTTTCAGGGCACTTGACCATTTAACATCCTACTACTATCATAGCACTCCTGCATTCTTCTTCTTCTTCTTCTTCTTCTTCTTCTTCTTCTTCTTCTTCTTCTTCTTCTTCTCCTCCTTCTTCTTCTTCCTCCTCCTCCTCCTCCTCCTCCTCTTCTTCTTCTTCTTCTTCTTCTTCTTCTCTGCCAAGAATTCACAACGATCTCGAACCCACAAAAGTAAACAAGAGAGACAGAGACAGGCAGAAACAAGGAAAATGCCCCTTGTATTTGAATACTATGCAAGTATTCTTTTAAAAACCTTTTCCTTTAATTTTTCCAAAATTTAATTGTTTTCCACGCTTACAGTTGAAATAGTCTCAATAACTAAAACCGGGACTGAAATGTTTTTTATAAAATTATTTTAGCATTTTCTACCTTGACTTTTTTATATATATATATACATATATATACATATATAAATCCATACGTCCATACATTCATATACTCATAGTACATACATGCAAACATTAATATATACACCCAGTCGTACATACATACACGCATCAATACGCTCATATGTACATGCACACATCCAGCCATGCATATACATAAACATCCATACATGCATACATACATAGATCCATTGATCATATAACCATGTGTACGCACACATCCATCCATCCAGTCAACCAGCCAGCCAGCCACCCTTATATACATATATACCTACCAGACATAGACGATAGCGAACACCAGTGACGGGATTGATATTATGATCATCAAAGCCCTCCAGGTCCTCACAAAATAAGTCAATAGAGAAATGATCATGTATCCGATGGTAAACATCATTTGGATGGCAACGGAAGATTTCATTCTACTGTCCACCGAAGACACTTCAGCAGCTAGAATTTGATACAATGATGACAAAGAAAAGTGATGACAACAATAACGAAGATGATGATATAAAGAAGGAATTTATAATGCACTCACACATGCACGCGCATGTGTGTGTGTGTATAAATATATATATATATATATATATATATATATATATATATATATATATAGAGAGAGAGAGAGAGAGAGAGAGAGAGAGAGAGAAAAGATGCAAAAATACTAAAATGTTTTCTACCTTATATATATACTAGCAAAAATACCCAGCATTGCTCGGGATTAAAATGGCATAGTTTGTATGTAATACATTACAGTTATGTTGAAACAGGTGATATGGGAAAGTGCAGCATTGACAACAAAACGTTTGTGGAGTAAATGATGGGCTAATTTGACTAAGCAACATGCTATGCATCCGTTTGGAGTATTTCAGACCCTAATCTGGCAATGAAAAGTGGAGGTGGGGGTTATGTGATTTTTGAACGCACCAAAAAGCTGTCAGTGGATATACTCTCTTTTGCAGCAGTTAACGCTGTGTCTAACACGATCCATCATCTGGAAATTTAACACCTCCTTCGGGTTCGTTGTCCTACATCACTCATAAAGTAAATTTGAAGGAACTGTGGTTGTTCATTTGTGGGTAACAGGGAACCAATGAGGTGAAAGACTTGCCCTTGAACTTTGACGTCGGCGTAAATTCATGTTTATCTATCTTCTTAGATGCACCGAACGATGTCGGCTTTCTACAATCTTCCTTGCTTTATACTTGTTTCTGGAAAGATTACATATTTTCTGTGTTTCTCCCGCTCATTCCGTAAAAATTTATTTGAAGAGAGCAAAAATTGAAAGAAGAGAAAGCAAAAAGGACAGAGAAAGAAAGTGAAAGATGTATGCAAGATCTATATGAATTGGACGTGTGTGTGTGTATGTGTGTGTGTGCGCGCGCGTGTATGAGAGAGAGAAAGAGAGTGAAAAAGAGAGATAGAGTGAGTGAGTGAAGGTGTGTGTCGTGATGATTGATGTCTTTTAAGGTACACACACGCGTATAGAAAATGTGACGTCACCGTATAACATGTTTACGATAGTTGATTTATGGAAAAGATTATAATGTTAAATTTTTGAAATGCAAGTATGTGAATGGAAATTAAGTTTAATTTGTAGCCGGAATAGTACTGAATCTTTTGATACTTCATACGTCAAAATCTGTAACTTGGTTTTGGAATGCATAAGGAATATATATATATATATATATATAGAATGCACGCGTTAACCTTTATACAGTAAGTTTTAACTATATTTCTAACGCGACTCTCTCTTTCTCTAAATCTATCTGCCCCTCTCATTCTTCCCTCTACTGTTCTTCGCTTCTCCCTGTCACTACTCTCTCTCTCTCTCTCTCTCTCTCTCTCTCTATATATATATATATATATATATATATATATATATATATATATATATATATATATATCTCGCTGCTCGTCCTTCGCCTCTCACTATTACTACTACTATCTCTCTCCCTCTCTACCTCTCGTTGCTCATTTTCGTTCTTGGACTCCTCAAGCTCTCTCTATCTCTATCTCCCCCTCTCATTCTTACCTCTACTGTTCTTCGCCTCTCCCTGCCACTATTATCTTTCTCTCTCTCTCTATCTCTCGCTGCTCGTCCTTCGCCTCTCACTGTTACTACTACTATCTCTCTCCCTCTCTACCTCTCGTTGCTCATTTTCGTTCTTGGAATCCTCAAGCTCGCACGTACTTCTTTGCTCCTCCAGTTCGTGCCTCACAGCGTTCAATACATACACACTTCACGTCTGGCTGTACAGCCTTTTTGTTTGTTTATTTCACTGTTTCGTTTTCCTGTCTTGTTTTCCGTCTACCACTACCCTCCACGAAAAACAATTTAATTTGTGTTCGTGGGAAGAACCATTTTAACGATGCGTACTGCCTTAATTCTTCGAAACGCCGGGGTTTTAATGGTGGCAGCTGATGAAGGGGATGTTTCTATGTGGCCTGCTTGTTTGTTGCACCTTGTTTGCCATTTTGTCCATGTTCTTTTGCCACGTCATGTACCCAGTTATGTATCTATATGAACATGTGAATGAAGGTATATACATACATGTACATATATATGCATATACTCATATATTGTTTATATATATATATATATATATATATATATATATATATATATATATATATATATATATATATATATATATATATATATATGTATGTACGTATAGGACAGACTTCTTTCAAACTGAAAGTATTATCTCACATTACAATAGAGACGTAATAGTGAAATAGTGTAAGAGATAAGAGATTGCTCTGGGCTCGCATTAGGCAAGAACTTGGGAAATTTTTTACCCATGGCACTATATGGACCTTGGCTTTTGTATTTGATAACTGTTACTTTAAGTATTTTATTTCGACTTTATGTATATATGCATGTATGAGCCAATGGAGGAGACCTCTACCTGGTAGCTAGACTTGGTAGCAATAGCAGCCAAATCTCCCTCAAAACACCCTATTGTCTTAATCCGACAATTCTGTCAATTATGTAGTTTGAATGAGAAACTGTAACTAAAGATTAAGATTATTAACCCCAAAATTTTACGCGTTTTAATAGCAATCAACTTTTTCTCTTTTTTGCGTAGCTTTTCATGTCAGCCGTAAAGGTGAAGAGGGTTAAGTTGGACGGTGTTAAGTAGTGGAGATGTTTGGTGATTGTGTGGGGTGGTTACTTTTGACTGTTCCTTCTCAATAAGGATAATTGATTGATAACGAATCATAATACAATATATATATACGACTTCAAGTGGAATCGGACATCATAAGAGAGACAGAGAGAGAGGAAAGAAGAGAGACAGCATAGCGACGGTTTTTGCTGACTGTCATCCTGTACTTCCCTTGTTGCTAGCGAAATGGTATGTGCCGGCTGTCTGAGCAAACTCGTTGGTTTTAATGGCGGAAAAAATAGGACAAAAAGATTACAAAAGCAATAGTTGATGATAGCTGTAATGCATCATTGGAGGTAAATTTTTTTATATTCGAGCAGGGTGATAACTGTCGAATATATGTGTGGTTGTTGGAGGTATTTTAGTTTGTTAATTTTTTGTTCTTTTTATTTTTCTGATAACCGTTTATCTGTTTTGGTGAATTCTGCACTTAGTTTTCTTCACAGGTCTTGGTAGGGTGTGTTTAGCACATATGTTTGTGACAGTGTCAACAACGATCTGCCAAGATATTTTGATACTGAAGGAGGTGTATGTATGTGTGAAAGACCATTTATGATTGCGTCCCAGTCAGCACCATACAGATCCATGGTATCAAATGGGTGGGCTGGAGGGAGGTCACTAGGGTTAGCTTTCGGCTGGTGAAATCTCAGGTTACAGAGAATCATGTCATGATCTGAAAAAAGGGTATTTTTCCACTGAAATATTGTGTATTGTGTTAATGTGGTTACTGAATACAAGGTCTAAAATGTTCTGATATCGTGTTGGTGCAAAGATAAGTGGGGGACAAGAAAAGCTCATTCATAAAGTCGAGAAGTGACTCTACTGCTCCTTTGTCACAAATAGAGGTGGGGGTCACAAATTGAGGTGGAGGTCACAAAGTGACTCTACTGCTTCTTTGTTACAAATGAAGCTAGCATGCCACACTGCACATGCAACTGTGTGCTGTCATCTGTTGGCGCGCTACAGAAGTAGTCCGGGAACTTTTTGATACCACCTCGTAAGTGTTTGCCTGAGCTGTACTCTTCTGTTTTGCCATGACTACTGCCCTTCCACTCAGAGCAACGTAACATTTCTTTTTCATAATAAGATAAACTGAAGTTGCTGATATGATTAAAACCGCTCAAAAGGCTCTTTCTAATGGAAGAGAACAGAAAAGAATAAAAGACAGAAAATCATTCAAATTTAAAAGTGGACATTTATGGTGTTTTATTATTGTTTGCTTACCAAGGACAACCGCAGGAATGAAGGATCCAGCACCACCGATAGCAGTGATAAAACGTAACACAAATATGGCATAAATGTTGGAGATTAAAGCCATTACTATACCAGCTGACCCTTGCAAAAATAAAGACACAATTATCACTTTTTTGCGACCAAATCTGAAAAAGATTGAAGAGACGAACTTAAATACGCACAGACGAACTTAAATACCTGCTTAAATATACGCGCGCGCGCACACATACACACACACACACACACACACACCACACACACACACACACCACACACACACACACCACACACACACACACACCACACACACACACATACACGTGGTGTACTCAAAAAGTATCCGAATTTAGTTTTTCCCTCCAAATCTAATGTCACATGGGCAAAATCCTTTGGATGGGAGGTGACACCGCCCTTCCTGCGCCTTTAGGCTGCATCAGTTCTCGGCTGTTATGCCCAAAGTACAGATATGTAGTTCTCACTCGGATTTTCGTTTTCCCGTAAGATGACCAATTGCATCAAGCAGAGATATTGCATCATGTTTGACCAAAAGCTTGGTGATACTCAAGCTCAAACCATCCAGACAATTCAACAAACCATTGGCGATATGATGCCATGGAGAAAACTCAGATTAAGGAGTGGTACAACTGCTACAAATATGGCTTCTACTGAGTGGTGAGTAAGGCATGTTCAGGTAGGCCACCCACAAGCGGAAACGAGGCGGTGATTGAGAAGATTTGGCGAATAGTAATGGAAGGACATCGTCTAACAATCCAGGAAATTACTTATGAAGTAAGTTATCCATGAATTCCATAGAATCTTTAAATCAGCAGATCTTTTGTCCCTCATTTTTCCCTCTGTGTAATTACTTTGGTGAAGAGTTCTTTTATATTATTTACTTATATTTTCATATATTTTTTAATATTATTTTTACTTCACTTCTTGTTATTTCTTGTTATTTTGCTTAAATTAAGAATGGGGAATTCCTGAATTTCTTTCTAGCATTTGAACTTAATTGATATGAGAATATCCAAATGTGATGAACATTTTTTCCATAATAATAGCTACACAATATATCTTTACTTTGGTATTTACTTCTATGGCCCAAATCCATGTAATTTCGTCCAATTCTGGCCTTAAGTACATTGTATATATATAAAGAGTGGACTTTATTGTGTATGTTTAAAGTTGAACAGTTGATGTTCCGCTAATCTGATGAGCTAGCTTTCTTTATTTGCATTAATTTGTGAAGAAACTACTGTACTGTTTATTCATGTGTCTCTTACTTGTTTCAGACTTTCGACTGTGGCCATGTTGGGGCACCGGCTTGAAGAATTTCTAGTCAAATAAACGACCCCAGTACTTTTTTCTCAAGCCTCGTACTAATCTTATGGTATGTAGAAATTTATAAATGTTTAGGAATTTCTCTGCCAGAACTTACCGTCTACCTGCATTCTTTTGTTAAAAACAAAACGTTGAGACACCCAATTGCTAAGGACTTGAATACTGGACTTTGTACCTTTGACCTTTGCATTGTCAAATCCAGTAAACCCCAAAATACCAAAAGCAACAACAATACTCTCACACCTTGTGCCTACCTAAGAAAAGAGAAACACCTACATACTTGTCTACACATTTCTACCTACGTGAATAAATTCTAAACAATAACATCGTCCCAAATTTAATCAACAAAAATTTCTTCAAAACACCTCTCCATAATAACCAACCATAAAAACCTGATTACCACTCCACTCAAACCCACAAACCCAAGGAAGATTCTCTGCTCAACAGAATATATATTAGAGTAACTCTTATGCACTGCAGTCGGACGATGGCTTAGCTGGCCGAAACTTCGAAGTCACTGTCAACAACATTCTTGCTTAAGAATAAAAAAATATTCATTTATATAATACACAAACACGTGTATATATATATATATATATATATATATATATATATATACGACAAGAAATAATTTTTGCCTCTTTTTATGGAGACAAAAGGGTTTTTAAGACTGCAAAAAGTGCTCAAATGAAATTGAGACAGATAAAAAAAAAGCATTGATTAGAGAACAACTAGAAATAACACTAAAACTAAAACTAAAAATAATAAACCTTGGAGAAGCTTAAGCTTAAAATTAAATTTAAATATTTAAATTTTAAATTTTAGAGTCTGAGAGTAAAGGGTGGCTATGAGAGAAATCCAGGTGAGCTGATCTGGAGACAGGGATGCAGACAGACACACCCAAGCAGCTTTACCTGTATCACTAGCTCTCTTTCTCTGTGTGTGTGTGTGTGTAGTGTGTGTGTGTGTGTGTGTGTGTGTGTGTGTGTGTGTGTGTGTGTGTGTGTGTGTGTGTGTGTGTGTACATATTTGTGTATGTATTGATACTATTGGTCCCAGATCTGACCTGTTATAGTAGCACCTGTTAGGGTCCCAGACATGATTTAATTAGCATGTAAATCACTGGGAATGAAGGACCCCTAATTCTTGTCAGAACTTCCTCTTAGGCAAAGGTAAACTTGTATAAAAAACATTGAAGTGCAGTTGGCTTCTGGTTATCTCAGCCTCTGTTGTGTCTCTGGTTTTATGGCCGTTTGCTCAGAAAAGTGGTTCTCAAAACAAATTCATGCAGAAGAACTTCTTGGACTCTCAGAACGTTTTCAAGGACGTTTTGAGTTTATGAAGTGGTTATGCTTGGTCCTGAGTTAACATCCACCACCATATATACGTATACATGCTCCCTACACACATTCATACACACACTCATACATATTTATGAAATATGCAAAAATACAAAATATAATGCAAACACTACACACACCAATGTGCAGATATGACACTCAAAACTTACCTGTCTGATGAAATTCCACAGCTGACCATAGAAAAAAGGTAGCCAACGAAGTAAAATGTAATGGTGTGCCTTGCCAGAATCGCATTATCGCAAACGAGATTCAGCTGCAATGAGAAATATGAAAACTATTTAATGTACACATTTTATAATTTTCATAATAATGATTTTATGCTTTGAAATTGTAGAAACACTGTTTCTTGGAAACCCCTTTCATAGTCAGTTTGTATTCAAAGGACTTTGTTGTAGGAACACCGGTCATGTGACACACCCAGAATCGATTGTCTAATAGAGAAGGAGCCATTGTCAGAGGGACCACTGTCCATTGGTTAGGGAACAGTGAGAGTACAACCACTAAAATTTGGCGGTGCAGAGGCAATGAAAACACTTTAAACGATCTCCTAAAAATCTTCATCACCAAAACGAATGAACACAGAAACATTTTTGGATGGATTTGAAACATTATTTTCTATGATGAAATTAATCCAATATGACTGATGTACAAATGTAATAATAATAATAATAATAACAACAACAACAACAACAATAATAAATATTTTTATAATTGTGTTTGTTTCAATATTGATATTGAAAAAAAAAGTTGTTTACCTTGTTTTGCAAAAGTCTTTGAACCTGGGTTTGCACCCCCGAAGCAAATTTCATTCCCACACTTATGCCACTGTTGAGGGTTAACCCAGAATTTTTGTGTGAGGGGACTTTGTTGCAAAGATTTTCAAGAATTAGTCTCAGAATCTATTCTGACCCAGGAGTTATATTGTAAAGATTATCAATAACCATTGCCAGAACACTTCACGTTATGGCGACAATGTATTGGAACCATGATCAATATCCAGTCCCAACATGCATTGCATCATTGAGATGTACTTTTGTAGAAAACTCTATCAATAAAACCCCAGGACTTATTTCATTTTCTTCACTCTTTCACCCCCCCCCATATACCCAGATATCTCCCTGGATAAGATGGTGTCAATACCCAGATATCTCCCTGGATAAGATGGTGTCTATACCCAGATATCTCCCTGGATAAGATGGTGTTTATACCCAGATATCTCCCTGGATAAGATGGTGTCTATACCCAGATATCTCCCTGGATACGATGGTGTCTATATCCAGATATCTCAGAACGTACTGATGGTGTCTACCATTCGCAACAAGGTAAATACATATTTACCTCAACATGGTACACAGAAACAGCTATAAACTCACTCTTACTCTCACCTTTCTTAACTAAATAAATAATGGCTTTTTAGCATCAAAGACCCACTTCTCATCGTTATTTTTCCTCCATTTCTTATCGTCTATATATACATTAAACTATGGTTTAGCTTTTGAATTATCCGCAGATGTATACCTTATAACAAGGACCATACCTACTGAGGTAATTACCAGAAGTGCCTCTGGATACATCTGTTCCTTAGAGGATTTAAACACCTCTAACTTATACTTACGTAATATATATATATATATATATGTGTGTGTGTGTGTGTGTGTGTGTGTGTGTGTGTGTGTGTGTGTGTGTTTGTTCCCTATCACTGCTTGACAACCGATATTGGTGTATTTACGGACCCGTAACTTAACAGTTCAGCAAAATGGACCAATAGAATGATATCCAGGTTTTATAAAAACAAACAATGACTGCTGAAGTTGATTCGTTCAAGTAGAATTTTTCAAGCAATGCCCCGGCATGGTCACAGTCTAAGATATATTTATGGTCATTAGGGAAATGTCTGTCTATGAAGGTTACTAAATCGCAAGCAAAATTATAATGAGCAACGAGTGAAAAGAAGTTGGTTTATAAAATGCAGACGCCATGAAATTGTATGGATTTACGCAGTAACAAGTTCTGAATTCTTCTTTCATATATTTTTAACAATTCAATGTTTTTATTATTAAAGCTGTTAATCACAATGTCCTCTGTGACAACTAAAGTGAAAATAATAACTTTCTGTACTTTTATATTATTGAGAAATATTCAATATTCAAGATTTGAAGAGGTAAATTGTACGTCTTTCCATAAACAACTTGAATGCTTCTCATGGTCGTAGCTAACAACTTTATACACACACATATAGACACACACACACACATGATATATAAACATTAACACACACACATATATACATATGCACATATATACGTGTATACTTCTATATATACACTCATATATTTCAGTAAGATAATAGGGAAATGTTGTTCGTAGAATTGGCAGAGAGGAAGATGAGAAGAAGTAAAATAAAATAAAGCAGGATAAGATACAATATAGAGGGGAAGAGAAATGAAAAAAAATAAAGTGAAACGATATAGAATAGAATAAAAGGGAGCAGAGTAGAAGGAGGTTTAAGTTTCTGTAATAGGTTGGGGGATATAAAGGATCACAGATATGAAGGATCATCGATTAAAGGATGACAGATTAAAGGACCATGGATATAAAGGCTTTACCGGTTCGTGGATATAAGTGTTTTAAAAGTCTAAGGATGTATAAAAGGCTTGTGGATAGAGAAGTAGATTTAAAAGTAGACAGGAGATAGGTAGGGAGATGGACAGACTGGTAGATAACTGGGTTGATAGACAGACAGAACAACCTATATATCTATCTACCTATCTGTATCTACACACACACACACACACACACACACACACACACCTATATATATACTTTATTAATAAAGTTTCAAAGACATCACAAAAAATGGTTCTTCGGAGTTTCACGTTCCCGTTCGTGGGACAGTTTTAGGTAAATAGACAGATAGATATATAGATAGACGGATAGATATTTTAGCTTACATGTGGGAAGTGACTTTCAAAAGAACCTTACTTCAGTGGTGATTGAGGTGTGCGTGTTGGATTTATCGTACACCCAAGAGCTGCACTTCTGTGTAGTTCGATTTCCATTTTCTGTGGTATTGAAATATATCAAACATTTTTCATAAACCTCCTCCCCTTCATCCTCACTCTTTGGAATATATTCGTTGATCAGTTCTTTATGGATTTCACTTTGGATTTTATACGTGTCGTTGTCGTAACCAGGAATAGCACACCTAGGAAAATATGCAAAATAGGTTTCTTTGATTTTTCATTTCAATTTAGTTATATCTTCTGTAGCTTTCAGCCTTGTGGGCCTTACCATGCATCTGAAAATATTTTGTTTGTTGAATTTTATAGACAGAAATAAGTATTCTTATCTCGGTGCAGAGGTCCATGTACTGTCTCTCACTTAAGGTGGCTGAATTATACTGAAACACAGGCTGTTTCAGAGTCTGCCATGTCACTAAATTGTGCATTGTTAACACACATCGTCTCAAAGGGAAAAATGATTCTTCGGCAAAATCTAATAACGTGAAGCATTAGATACTTTTCAGGTCTGTTGGAATACATGCATCAGTGACCTGATTTTCACTACTTTACATGCTTTGGGTAATTTAATATATAATACACACACACACACACACACATGTATGAATGTATACATGGTGTTTTCCACTAATATATGTATATCTATCTATCTTTCTATATATTTGATTAATGGTAGACAGAAGATGGAAGACAAGAGAATTTTTATCAATTACTACCAGTGATCACTACAATCACTACACACACACACACACACACACACACACACACACACACACATATATATATATATATATATATATATATATATATATATATATATATATATATATATATATATATATATATATATATATTCAAATTTTTTTCTCCGTGTTTTTCTGTTGAAGAGCGTAGCTCGAAACGTTAAAGACTTTCTCTATTCCCGAGCGTTAAACTAATACATCCTTTGGTTGTTTACACCACCTGTCCTCGTCTGTTGTTGTTTTTTTCGTAAATTCTCCCATATATATATATATATATATATATATATATATATATATATATATATATATATTTGTTTAGCAAGATTTTTTATGTGAAATCGTGTGTTGAAACAGATGTTGTTGTACTTGGGGATGGTCATGTTGCCAGTTTAGCCAATAAAAACACACGCACTGTATATTTGGTGTTAATTTTCTTTTTTTTTTTTTTTTTTTCAGCTTTATATTACATTAATCTTAATCTTAATCTTATTTCGGCCAGAGTTCTTTCGTCACACTTCTGTGACCTCATCAGTGGTCCTTTGTTTCCTTCTTCTTTCTTATGTGTGTCTCACCTTGCTAACTATCAGCCATTTTTGAGACACACATAAGAAAGAAGAAGGAAACAAAGGACCACTGATGAGGTCACAGAAGTGTGACGAAAGAACTCTGGCCGAAATAAGATTAAGATTAAGATTAATGTAATATAAAGCTGAAAAAAAAAAAAAAAAAAAAAAGAAAATTAACACCAAATATACAGTGCGTGTGTTTTTATTGGCTAAACTGGCAACATGACCATCCCCAAGTACAACAACATATATATATATATATATATATATATATATATATATATATATATATATATATATATATATATATATATATATATATATATATATATATATATGTATGTATATGTATATATATATATATATATATATATGTATGTATGTATATGTATATATATATATAACTATAAATGCTTCATACTACATGCATTATATGCGCTACTAATAGTTTCACATACTAACTGCGTCCAGTCAGCACCTGATGAACGTAGTTATGCGAAACTATTAGCAGCGCTTATAATGAATGTAGTATGAAGCATTTAGAGTATTAGACTCTCATTAAATGGAAAACTCTTCTCATTGATTTTTTACACAATTAATTTCGTGTGTGTATATATATTAATAATTTTTACCAAGCCCATCGGTATGTAAGCACCATTATTGGTGGCGAACTTATTTAAAAGCGCATATATATTTATAAACATAATTAAGGGATCAGCAAATATTTGCTTCACCATATACCGAAGTTCAGAAATAGCAGCTAAAAAAGCTGAGAATCCCACAGATAGCATCACTTGTAACTCACAAAGGCAAAAGCAAGAAGAAAAAACAATGAAAAAACAATGAAAACTAACCATTCCGAAGGTTAACCGTAGACGCGTTTCTGGATTATGAGTGATACTCAATTTCCTTCATCAATACGGTATTCCAGCAGTAAATTCGACTATGCTAGCAAACTGTGCAAGCATGAACGAGTAACATTCCACACCGACACAGATCAGAAAGCATAACCGAATCCACCTCGGTCAGCCAGTCTAACTGTCCTTCCCTCAAGAAATTACCATGTGTGCGACAAGTGATACCGCAGAGAATCTGCGTATACTAACAGGGAGTGAATAATTATTACAAATTAAAAGGGTAAAGGATTATCAATTTATTAATTAATAAATCAATTAATAATTAATCATTTTTACCAAGCCCATCGGTATGTAAGCACCATTATTGGTGGCGAACTTATTTAAAAGCGCATATATATTTATAAACATAATTAAGGGATCAGCAAATATTTGCTTCACCATATACCGAAGTTCAGAAATAGCAGCTAAAAAAGCTGAGAATCTCACAGATAGCATCACTTGTAACTCACAAAGGCAAAAGCAAGAAGAAAAAACAATGAAAAAACAATGAAAACTAACCATTCCGAAGGTTAACCGTAGACGCGTTTCTGGATTATGAGTGATACTCAATTTCCTTCATCAATACGGTATTCCAGCAGTAAATTCGACTATGCTAGCAAACTGTGCAAGCATGAACGAGTAACATTCCACACCGACACAGATCAGAAAGCATAACCGAATCCACCTCGAATCCTTTCTGAACTTCGGTATATGGTGAAGCAAATATTTGCTGATCCCTTAATTATGTATATATATATATATATATATATATATATATATATATATATATATATATATATATATATATATATATATATATACATATATATATCTTTAAGCTTAAATGAAAACCAAGACAAACAATCATGAAAATGTTGCTAAAGTATTATTTATCCCAGAATCGTATTATATACACTTACTAGGGTTAGACATGTTTAATAATCCTTTCTATTACAGACACAAGGCCTGGAATTTGGGGGGAGAGGGATAGTCAATTACATTGACCCAGTACTCAGCTGGTACTTAATTTATCGACCCCCAAAGGATGAAAGGTAAAGTCGACCTCTGTGGAATTTGAACTCAGAACATAGCGATCTGCAAAATACCGCTAAGCATTTCTACCAGAGTATTAACGATTCTGCCAGCTCACTGCTTTAGACATGTTTAGTAATATTGTCAGCAATGCATAACTTTTGAAATGCAAAATTATTTATTGTTCAGTTAACATAACGCTAAATATATGTTCTAAATGACTCAATGGATTTCTTTTAAAAGTTAAGTAATTAATATATACATACACGTTGTGTGGGTGACATGTAACTCTGACCTTAGCTTGAAGACTAGAGTCTGTTACTTATTAGCTTCACAAGATATTGTAACCAAACTGGAATATTTTGTACAGTAAAGAATTTCAGTCAATTGAAACCTACAATCAATTATGAAGTCGGTTGAAGAATTACTTGAAAGCTGCTAAATGGTTTACTTGGCACTAAGTATTGTCAGATGGTTTCTTGGTTTCTTTAGATCATTCAAATTTTCTCAACTGATCAAATAGACCAATTGAGTAAATCTATCAGTAACGTGCCTACAATGACTACTGGAAATAGCTGTAAGCCAAATTTTCACAAATAAGGAAAAAAATATGTAATGGCTATTATTTTGCACCTTGTCTTACATACACACACACACACACACACACACACACACACACACACACACACATATATATATTATATATAAGATACATATATATATATATATATATGTATATATATATATATATATATATATATATATATATATATATATATATATATATATATATACATATATATATATAAAATTTAGCATAAAATAAAAATGTCAGATATTTGTCTTAAACATTCAGACAAACAAATTCATAATTCAGATGTGTGACACGAGATATTATTCCATTCGAATAACCACATATTTATATTAAGACATAAATAATAAGAATATAAACATAGAAAATATAATGAGTGACATGAAAGTAGAAAATATAGTTAGAATAGATTAAAGGAGGCAATTGAAGGGATCAGTCCATCTATGTCTTGATATAAATATATGGTTATTTGAATGGAATAATATCTCGTGTCTTACATCTGAATTATGAATTTGTTTGACTGAATGTTTAAGACAAATATCTGAAATTTTTATCTTATACTAAATTTTATTAATCTTTAGCTCATATACAAGCGAAAAAACAGTTGTACTATATACTGGAGCTTTATCTCCATTAAAATTCTCATATATAGTCCCTTTGAAAAAGCCTTAGGGCACATCCATTATCCAAGTCTTGTTGCTCATCCCCTGAAGAGATGGAGATAACCTGGAAGATTTCGTTGCTTCTTGGCAGAAACAGCTGTAAGGAACTAGCACCTGCCCACCCATTTAGTTTTTTGCCAATTTGCTCATTTGCTCAATTGCTCATTTGTTTCTATATGCTTATATGTATTCACACCCTTGTTTATGCAGTTACCAGTTTTTTTTCTACTTTTTTTTCTAATTTGAAATGAATATTTAAAAATGTTTCTGATGAAATGACTTCCACATCACATTCAAGTAAATAAATTTAATAATTGCAATTAATAATTAAATGGTTGAGAATGTCTTTGTGTGAATCATAGAAACAACCGTAAACAAAATGAAAATTTGGAAATATCAATGAGATCTTTTGTTTTCCATTCGTCCTAATATTCTGTCTTTTGTCAAATCTTAAACCTTATGCAATATCATGTCAGCTACTGATTTTGCCCTGAAATAACTTGTTAAACAACTGAGCTCTTAAATTCTATTATTTTTTCCTAGTGCATAAGTACTTAACAATTTGTGTGTGTGTGTGAATATATGCATTTAAACACACACACACACACACACACACACACACACACACACACACACACACACACACACACACACACACACACAAATTGTAACAAAAATCACTTGTGAACAAGAAGAAAAGATAGCGAAAACCTGATATCACATGATATAAAAGAAATTCACTGGAAAACGTACAATAAAAATGAAATTAAATAAAAATAGAATTAAAATAAAATAAAAATACAATGAAATGTCCTACATACCATTTATGGTATTATATGAAGGATGAATGAATTCCAGATCTGAACAAATATATGAAAAAATGATAAATTCCTAGTTAGTCCTACTATATACGCTTTCTTCCTCTCTCTATGTAAAGAAACCATTTATCTCCCTCCTCATCTACTACTCACCTCCATTCTCCATTTTTAAAGGTTCTTTTCGTTTGAACTTGGTCCTGCAACTATTTGAAGAATACAAAAATAAAAAAAGAATAAAAATAATAACTTTATCTTAGAAGTGAGACTGTGTTGCTATTCGAAGAATATAAATAAAAATAAAATCTTGCAACACAAAGACATAAAAATAAAATAAATTAACCTTATCTCAGAACATGATATCAAGGTGTCAGCCCCTATTTTGTATCCTCCCCCATTCACTTCCCTCATTATCTTTTAAAGTCCATTGTCTAGAACTCTGTCGTCCAGTCTCTTAAAGATTATAGATAAAATAAAATGACTTTGTCTTTTAGAAGGGGAACCGAATATTATACCCTTTCGTCTAATCTTCCTACTGCTATAAATGCTCTCCCCACCACTTCAATCAAGGCAACTTCACTAAACCTCAATGATTTCCCCTACCAAGGGCCAGTGCCCTGTTTCCCCTGCTCATCCCTTACTTACAGACATATGTTTAGGGTAGGCCTGTTCATTCAGACCATGATCTTGTGTACTTTGTAGCAAATTTGCTCACAGACAGTGTTTCCTCTGGGCTTGGTAAAATAAAGTACCATTCAAGTATTAGGGTTGAGGAAATTTACAGTGCCCCTCCCCTCAAAATTACTGGCCTTGTGCAAAATGTCTGGAAATTTATAAAATTCTTAGTGGCTTATATCTTATAATATAGATAGTATATCTCTTTTGTGGTGTTCAATATCCATAATAACTATAGCACTTCCCTTGTCTGCATCCTTA
Organism: Octopus bimaculoides; assembly: GCF_046866305.1. NCBI lineage: Eukaryota > Metazoa > Mollusca > Cephalopoda > Octopoda > Octopodidae > Octopus > Octopus bimaculoides. The sequence continues at coordinate 31,036,193 of NC_142937.1, forward strand.
GGCATAATGGAGTAGTTCTTTTTCAGTTCATGCGTAATATCCCATTCCTTTCAACTTGTATTGAGCTTGTTTTAGGGTGTGGGAGTTCTTTGTAAGGGAAGGTAGATATAAAATCACAAAATTTATCTAAAACTTTGGAGGACTTACACCAATCTAAATGTATATATGACTTGACTTCAACAAATATCTACTAGAAAACTGGAAACGATTCTTAGATGATTGCCTAATCTTATGTACGCACACATTTGAACAACTTATAGATTTCAAAAATCTAATCAACATAAACAACAATAATATTAAATTTACCATGGAATTCAGTAAAACTCATCTACCATTCCTGGATATACTAATCATCAAAAGAGATAAAGCATTGAAACATATATTCACTAAAAAAAACAAACACATTCTAAACAATACTAACTGTTCTCATGCTATCCCCAAAACACGAAGAATAATACCCCCTTTAATCTAGCAACAAGAATCTGCACAACTGTCTCAAACCCTGAAACTCACAATAAAAAACCCCGCGAACTAAAACAAGTACTGCTTAAAAGACAATATCCATTGATGCTAATAGACAACAGAATAGAACATGTGAAAGCAATAAATGTCGAAGAACTACGAAAAACAAAAAACACTCCATATACATTTAATAATCTACCCTTTATTACAACACATAACCCAAGAAATACAGAGATTTACAATATTATCCACCAGAACAGCCCATTACTCAAACAAGACCCAAGAATGAAAAAAAGCAGTCGAAATACACAAAATAATCAAAATTAAAAAACAATCAAAAAAGTCCCTCAAAGAATTCCTCACAAGTACTAAATTACCTTCCACAATTCCTACACCAACAGTCAAAAAGCGTGGCCGCCCCAATTTCGGGACCTGCATCAACCTTATTGAAGACACAACATACATATTCAAATCAGGACAGATTTTTACTGTTAAAAATCACTTTACATGTTCTCCAAGGAATTCAATATACGCTATCAAATGTCAAGGATGTAATAAAGATTACATAGGTCAAACAAAGCTTACTTTAAGACATAGACTGACCATTCACCGGTAACAAATACGGGACCCCAGTACTAGACAGATCCCACAGAGAGCCCACATAGACATATGTACAAAAAATAAGTCTCCCAAATTCCAGGTCTTCCCACTCTACCTGTGTTCAGCGAATACCATAGTTGAAGCACGGATAAACAAAGAGAATACTTTCATACAAAAGCACAAACCAAGACATAACAAACTTTAACAGAGTATATACACAAATAACCATTCACACACAAAATTCATTCTGCCACGTATGAGGAAACTAAACAGCTAACAACCTAAATTTTAGCTACTGGACTACATACAAATGACTCCTGTCCATTCTCCCACCTAGCAGATTAAATTTGGAGTGCCTTGATTATAACTAAACATGTTCAATCAACCGTGTCGGCCTTCCTTTTAGTCGTAAAATATACTGTCACATGACACTAACGCACTGACGTAGCGGAAACGTACAAAAGGTTTTAAACTTGATCCACATGTTCATTCTCTATAAACAATTGACAGAAAATGTTCAAAGCATTGATTGTTTGGACTTGTTCAGTCAACTGTGTCAGCCTTAACTTACAATGCCAAACATTGTCACTTGGTGCTAACACACAGACGTAGCAGGGAACCTACAAAAATTTCTTAGACCAGTTATGTGACTATCCTCTACTATTCAAGTCTTATTCAAAACATTAATTTGAGCCATGAACTCTCAATAGAAACATGGCAAACTTCAGACACTAGTCAGACGCAAGACAGCTGCTACATAAGCCACGTCTTTCTATTTGATCTTTATGAAAATCAGTGTAAACTGTGAAACTGGTTAAAGCTTCAAATATTTTGATATAAAATATGGTAATTAAAATGGACACCACCATTACCACAGAGAAGACCCACCCACGTCAGCGAACCTGAGTTTTAGAAGCATTGTGTCCCACCCACACGTAACAGGGAAACTTTCATACACCCTACCCCAACAGACCAAACCACGTCCTCACCCTTCCCGAACTGTTTCTCTTCTCTTCCTCACATTTCCTTTTCATACGCTATGATTATCTCCCACTCCCCAATGCGATCCTCACTACCCTGCTCACTATCGTTGTGTCCCTCCGTCCCCTCCCCTCTACATACCCAGATTCCCACCAGTCACAGTACTCCCTACCCCCACTCCTGACTTGTGACCCCTTACTGATAACTTGCCACCATTCATCTTTCTCTTCCTTTCTCTACCATCCCAGCTGTGCCTTGTTTCTTGCAAGTATACCCTGGAACTTGCTGCCATCCCTCTCCTGCTCTTGTTCTCTTCTACTCTCTCTCTCTTTCCTTTGCCTTCTCCTCTGGCTGAGTAACAATGTATCTCCTAGCATCACATCTCTTTCTTGTTAACTCCCACTCTCTCTCTCTAGGTAACCATGTCCCCTGTCTTCAGCAGCGCACCTGTTTCTACCCTTAGTATAGTTAACTATCACTGCCTTTCTCTCCTTTTCTCTTCCTCTCTTGCTCCCCCTCTCTGGCTGGGTAACCATGTACCTCCTCTGCAGCAAGGCATCTGTTTCCGTCTTTCTGTCACACTCTAATCTTCATCATCTGATACAAGCTCACCTCTTCCAATGTCTCCTCCCCTCTCAAAGACTTCTTGTCTTATAAAGTCACTTGGTGACCCCACCAGTGCAGGTGTCACTTGCAAAGCACCCAGTCCAGCTGTAAAGGCCATTCTAAAACTGACCCCACCTATGCGAGTGCCACATAAAAAGCACTCAGCCTACTCTACAGAATGGTTAGTGGTAGGAAAGGCATCCAGCCATAAAAATCATGCGAAAACGTACGCAGAAGCATGGTGAAGGCTCCTGCCTCGCCAGCTCATGTCAAACCGTCCAAACCCTGTCTGCATGAAAGGAAGAATTTAAACTATGATGATGATGATGATGATGATGATGATAATGATGATGATGATGATGATGATGATATCACTCTTTCAAACAAGCCCATAATCTGCTTGAACTCTTGGTCCTTGGTTTCTTTCCTAACCCCACCATCCATCCTGGCTCCTTCCCCTGCTCCCACCTATACTGTCGCACCTGCCGCTACTTCTCCAGCACCACCACTCTCACAGGCACCCATCACCGTCCCTATCACATCACCGACCCATTTACCTGCACCTCTAGTAATGTTATTTACTGCATCTCCTACTCTCTCTATCCTTCACTGTACATTGGTCAAACAGGAAGCCGCTTGACTGCCTGGTTCGCAGATCACCTCCGAGACATCAGACTCAGCAATGATATCCCAGTCTTTTGCCACTTCTGCTCTACTGGTCACTTGCTACAACATATGCCTGTGTTCGGACTGTCTCTGCATAGGGCCCACCCAGATTCTCGCCTTCACCGTGAACAGATATTAATCTTCTCTCTTTGTTCCTTTGCGTCACATGGGCTCAACTCACTTCCTCTCTTTATCTGACATCAATCACATATGGATTCTCACATTCAACTGCCCCCACTCCACCTACACATCTGCATACTGCCTACCTCGGTACCTTCACCACACATGCATCACTCCGTCCTTGTTTTCGTATATTTTCGCTGCTTTCTTCCAAGGAATCTAATGCTCTTAGCTTAGTTTTTCCTTGGGGCTGGCCAGATTGGAGCGACCTCGAGTATAACCAGCCGAAATTGCAAACATAACCTGGAACTCGACTGAGGAAAGAAAACTCCGAATGACCCGTCCTTGTTTTCTTTGTATTGTCTGTCTGGAAGTTTTGTTGTCCCTGTTTTGTTTCACCTAACTGTCTGGATGTTTTGCGTTCTTGTCCCATTTTTGTATTATATATATATATATATATATATATATATATATATATATATATATATATATATATATATATATATATATATATACACATGTGTAAAATAAAACAAATAAAAAACACACAAAAACCAATAAAATAACATAAAATTTTTTTTAAATATATAGAAATACATAAAAAATAAAACTTAACACTTGTATAACCCCTCCCATAGCAATTGTCAGTCATTGCCACTCCCGCTGCCACCAAATTTATTATAAATGCCTTCATCTTGAATCTCTTGTGTTACTTCTTTCCATACAATGTAAAGAGCACAGAGTGGAGTGAAAAGAAAAAATTGGAAAAACTGAAAATGCCTGAGAGCTAAAATACTACAATATTTAATTACCAGGAAAATAGTAATTTTTTGCTGAGATCAATTGAGTGCATTTACTCCCTCAAACCCCCTAAACTCCGAAAATGGGAGGTTTTTGTAAATATTTTACAATAGCGGAGTTTGTGGGGTTTGAGGGAAAAATGACCTTGACTGATCTAAGCAAAAATTTTGCATTTTTCTAGTAATATATAACATAATATATAGCATAATATATAGCAAAATATAATAATATATAGCTAGACTTTAGATCTCAGGCATTTTCAATTTCTATAATTTTTTTTTATTTCCTCTTCACTGAACGAACGAACAAACCAGCCAACGAACCAACCAGCCAGCCAGCCAACGAACCAACCAACCAACCAACCAACTAACCTACGTTTATATTTGCTCGTATTTCATATTGCGATTTTGAATTGTGTTTTCTGTGATTTCATATTTCTAACAGCAAGGATGCGAGCTGGCAGAAACGTTAGCACACAGGGTGAAATGCTTAACGGTATTTCGTCTGTCTTTACGTTCTGAGTTCAAATTCAGCCGAGGTCGACTTTGCCTTTCATCCTTTCGGGGTCGATAAACTAAGTACCAGTTGCATACTGGTGTTGATCTAATCGACTGGACTCCTCCACAAAATTTCGGGCCTTGTGCCTAGAATAGAAAAGGATATTTTTAACAGCGACGACGCTTCTTATAAAAGACAGGGCTGACAATTTCCTCACTCTGCACTAGAATCCAGTTTGTTAAATAAAGATTTGGAATCAAGGCGTGAAACCCCGCCCCCAAAAGAAAAAAATAGGCACACTGTAGATTATGGCAACGAGGGTTCCAGTTGATCCAATCAATGGAACAGCCTGTTCATGAAATTAACCTGCATGTGGCTGAGTCCTCCACAGACATGCGTACCTTTAACATAATTTACAGGGAGATTTAGCATGACACACTGACTGGGAAGAAAGGCAAAGCCAAGCCCTGAGGAATTTAAATTCAGAACATAAAGACGAACGAAATGCCACAAAGCATTCTGCCCAGCTCACCACCTTAGGGACACTAATGGCTATTGGGGAAGACGTGTAGCCTAATGGTTAATATGTTGCACTCATAACTGCAAGGTCATGGTTTCACCTCCCAGACCAGTCAACACATTGTGCTTTTGGTGTAAAACGTTTCCTTTCATGTTACTCCAGTTTCCTCAGTTGAAAAAAGTACCAGTAATAAATTGGTGGAGTGGTAACCCACTCAAGAGGAGGGTTGTATTTTTAGTCATTGAAAGTTGGGCTGTGTCCCTGCCAAATGAACTGATAGGCTCAAGACAAACCTGACCGGTCCGCAACTGGTCTTTACTGGTATTTCATTCTATTGTCCCCATAAAGGATGAAAGGTAAAGGTGACTTTGATGGCATTTGAACTCAGAATGTAAACGATTGTAACTAAATACCACAAATTATTTTGTCCAGTTCCCTAACAATTCTGCGAATCCACAAACGAAATAATAATCGCTTATAACAAAAGGCACAGAAATTTGGGGATTACGGGGTGGGGTTGGTTGAAAGCCTTAAATCCCAGTACTTGACCCCAGAAGGTTGAAAGCCAATGGCTGCAGTCCAATGGTTGAAACAAGTAAAAGATAGAAATATAAAAATCAGGAATTCTGGAGTGAGGGATGAGGGTACCCTTGATTAAATCAATGACACTACATCGATGTCTGAAGGGGTTTTCAAAAAGGGAGACAAAAGAGATGGCTCCGATTATAGGGGAATCTCCTTGTTGAACCTCCGTCTGCAAGTCTATAACTAGGTGCCTGGGAAAGAGATTTAGGAAGTTGCTTCTGATAGGACCATATGGGTGAGGTATCTGAGGACTCTGCTCCCATGACCCTTCAAGGAATTATGGGCAGAGAATATGCAGGGATGATCTCAAAAGGTCGATAAAATCAAGGGTAAAGTTTTCAGGTATCGTAAACCCATGGTGATGGCGGTGTTGGTGGGGTGTGAGAAAGGTTTTTAACCCAAACAATAAAAGAAAAAATCTCTGAAGGAATTTTTGGTTTGAAGCACCACTATTTGAACCACCCACCTGGAATAAACAATAATACGAAGAAATCATTATTATAAACTTACCTGTAATCTAAGTCAGGTGCAATAAAAATTATGCTTCCAATTTGTAAACCATCCATAATGGTAGAAGAGAAGAGGAAAGTTAGCATCAGTTTCTGATAAAGTCCACATCCTCCAATTGTTCCAATCACTTCTTCGTAGTCCATGGTGAACAAACCTATCAGAACAAATGTGTCGTCTGCTTCAAACAATTTCTAAATGTGTCTGCCTCTGTTAGCGATTATTTCTATCTCCTTTCATGCATATATAATATACGCATCAGGTATACAAGTGAGAGTACTTGTTGGAGTGTAAGTGGTGGTATGGGGGAGAGGGGGAAATGTGAATGAAAGACTACTATTTCTAATTGGGTGTTGTATGGGAGTGTGAGGGGAGGGAAAAAGACAGACAGAGAAAGAGTGTATACGTATGGGGGAGGGGTGGATAAATGTGTGTGTGTATATATATATATATATATATATATATACACGCAGTATATGTCATAATGGTCGGATGCATTTTATTTGTAATATTTGTATTTAATAAACTTGTTCCAGTATATATGTATATGTGTTTTATATATATATATATATATATATATATATATATATATATATATATGATGATATATATACATACATATATGCATATAATCAATCCAAACAAGAACAAGCAAGAAAAAACAACAACGCAAGAACGTGGAATAAGTACAGTGTTATTGGACGCTCAGGAAAGGAAAGAAAAGAAAGACGATTTTACGTTTCGAGCGGAGCTCTTCGTCAGAAATATAGGAAAAGTCCAAAAAAGAGAAGACGGAGAAAGAAAATCATCAATGATACACACTTGGTCACATATTGAAATATATATATATATATATATATATATATATATATATATATATATATATATATATATATATATATATATATATATATATATATATATATATATATATATATATATATATAAACACATGCATATATATGTGTGTGTGTGTTTGTGTGTGTGTGTGTGTGTGTGTGTGTGTGTGTGTGTGTGTGTGTGTGTGTGTGTGTGTGTGTGTGTGTGTGAATTTGGAATTTGAAATTTGAAATCTGAAATCGAAATCAAACTGAATCCGACGACTGACACCCATGCCAACCTCTCCTCCATTGGACACTAAACTCTGCTTGCGAAGACCTGTTGGAGCAAGTGAAATCGTAATTGAACCATACTCGATGACTGGTCACCGCGCAAGTGGAGCACTAACAGCACTGTCGAGCATGTTCATTGCCAGAGTAGCTGTCTGGCTTCCGTGCTAGTGGCACGTAAATAGCATCATTTGAGCGTAATCGCTACCAGCGTCGCCTTCTAGCACTTGTGCTAGTGGCACGTTAGAAAATCATTCGAGTGAGGTCGTTGCCAGTGCCGCTGGACTGGCTCCCGTGCAGGTGGCACGTAAAAAACACCTTTTTGAGCGTGGCCGTTGCCAGTACCGCTTGACTGGCCCTCATACCGGTGGCACGTAAAAGCACCCACTACCCTCTCGGAGTGGTTGGCGTTAGGAAGGGCATCCAGCTGTAGAAACTCTGCCAAATCAGGTTGGAGCCTGGTGCAGCCTTCTGGCTTGCCAGTCCTCATTCAAATCGTCCAACCCATGCTAGCCTGGAAAGCGGACGTTAGACGATGATGATGATGATGATGATATATAGAAGAGTTCTCCATATTGAAGACTCTTTCTAGTGCTCAAAAGATTCAAACTTAGACTCCAGTATATTTACAGGGGACCATTCCACAAGGTAAAGAAAGGTTATAAGAGGGACCAGGTTGAATGAGTACAGAAGCAAATATAGGGATATGCAACTTAGACACATCAAATGTATTAATTATATTAAGTGCTTAATACATTTAATATATTAGGGTGGTAAGCTGGAAGAATCGTTAGCACGTAGAACGAACTACCCTGTGGTATTTCGTCTGCCATTACGTTCTGAGTTCAAATTCCACCGAGGTCGACTTTGCCTTTCATCCTTTCGAGGTTGATTAAAAAAGTACCAGTTACACATTGGGGTCGATGTAATCGACTTAATCCCTTTGTCTTTCCTTGTTTGTCCCCTCTATGTTTTGCCCCCTGTGGGCAATAAAGAAATAAATATCTATATATATATATAAAAAGGAGAATGTATGTCTGTGTGAATCCCTAAAACTCCAGAACTACACAACCAATTTCATTCCAATTTTACACATGCCTTACTTAGGGTTCCGGTTGTGTTGTAGTCAAAAACGTTTTTAACTTCTTGCATAGTTCGAGCCCACAGCAACATAATATCTCCTCCACTATTTAAGTATTGACGACTGACATGCGTGAAGTGCGGGTTGGCCAGTGTCAACACACACACACATCTACACATACATTTACATACCTGACGACTTGATTTTTATTAACCACACAGGGTCGAAACACAGAGGGGACAGCACAAGGACAGACAAAGCACAAAAGTAGGGAAAAAAATAAAATCGAATGAAAAGAATGGTAATGATAAATGAAAAGGTGGAATGACGTCTACTGGAACCCCAAACTCCAGTTAACGTCATTTAACGTTTTTAGAAAAAAAATTTAACACGTGTTATTTTATTTTTGTCTCTTTCTCTTTCTCATGCGTGAAGTGCTGTCTGGCCAGTGTCAATACGAAATTTTATTTTCATTTCCTTTAAAACGATACACATTTACTGTTCTATTACGAGTTAATAATTATTGCAGCAGTTGCAAGGTAAAATATAAAATTCTTTGTCTCTCTGTAATAATTATTGTGGTATTTACCGTTAAATTAGCAGTTCCAAACATGTGCTATTTCGTTCATTTGCTTATATTTCGTTAATTTACACTGCATACAAAAATACGGACATACTATATACATACAACTGCTTACAAAAATAGAGATTAATGTATTGGGTTGTCCGGAAAGTTCGTGCCGATTTATAATAGCTTACCTTTCGACATACTTGCCATGAAACCACCTCAATTCTGGGAAGAGGTTATTTTCAAGTTAAAGGAGAGATGGAGATGCATTGTGTAACAAAATGGTTCATATTTGGTTGATTATAAATATAATTGGTAGTATTTATTAATTTTTTTTTTCCTTTAAAAATCGGCACGAACTTTCTGGACAACCCAATATATTTTTTTCAATGTTCATAATTCTTTGTTTACAGTATTGAAAAAATATGCCATCAAAGAAAAGACGTGTTTCTCTCCAGAAACACGTATAAAGCGAGGACGATTGCTGAAAACCGAAGGCGTGTGTCTCAACAGGGAAAGGAGATGAGACTTTCTCAGGGTCAGCAGACGCACACTGCAGCACGTCAAATGAAGTCTCAAGAGAGAAAGGAGATGAGATTTTCCCAAGATCAGCTAAGGCATGCTGCAATACTTAATGCTGAGTCATTAGAACAACGTTTAGCACGCTATATTAAACAGATGTCCAATACAATATAGCTCTCAGAAATAGACCACAGGCAAATTCGTTCTTCACACACCAGGAGTTTCTTTCAGACATGATCCATCCCAGCCTTATAAAAACGATAATTCTGTACAAATTGGTGTGCTACAAATTGTCTTTTCTGCAAAGCTTTCAAATTTCCAAATGAAACTAGTGGCATGTGCTGCTCAGGCGGTAAGGTAAGAATACCAGCACTACCAGCTCCTCCTCGACGTCTTTCGACAGTTCACTTCCCCGTCACCGTCTCCCATTAAAGCCCATTCCCAGAATGTACCCATTTACGTACAATATCTCCATTACACCTCAATTCATTTGACTGTTAACCATAAGATGGGTCGTGTTACACACAGCGCTGAACGCCTCAAAGGCGAGTATATCCACTGACAGCTTTTCAGTGGGTTCAAAAATTACACCCCCCACGCCAGTTTTCCACGCTAGGTTAGGGCATGGAATCCTCCAAACGGATGTATTGCATGTCGATTAGTCGAAATAGACCATCATTTACTCTACAAATGTTTTGTCGTCAATGCTACACTTTCCCGTATCACCTGTTTCAACATAACTGTAATATATATAAACAAACTATACCATTTTAATCCCGAGCAACGCCGGGTATCTCCGCTAGTATTTAATATGTTTGATGCATCTAATTTGTTTATCCCAATGATTGCTTCGGTATATATAGATAAGTTTATAAGTGTATATAAGTGTATAAATATATACATACATGTGTGCGTTGTGACACTTCTCAATGGCAAAAGGCTGTGTATAAGAATCAGCTTTTGTGTCCAGCAGACGTAATATCACCTGCTTCTTTTATTCAAGACATCTTCTGATTGATCAGCCATGCAATTCACAATTGCAACGAGAAGAATAAACTGTGAAGTGAATCACCAGCTGTTCTCTCATACACACATACATATACATACATACATATGTTTGTATCCATGTATAAACATGTGTGTGGCAAGTATGTATGTATTATGCATGTATGTGTGTGTATGTATGTTCTGACCTTGTGAAGAGGAGCATATGTTCAGCAGACATATCATCAGCTGCTCCTATTCACGAGACAGTCTGATTCATCTCACTTGAAAATCATGTTTCTAATTATGAAATATATCACCAGCAGTGTGTGTGTGTGTGTGAACTTAAGTCAGTAACTGGCTCCAAGACATGTGACTTCTTAACTCAAAAATATAACATAACATGGAAAATCAATTTTAAAAATTTATTATATCTGTTTAAATAAATGATTTGTTAATATTTTCACGTTTTCTTTGATCTTTCCTCTTCAGTATTGTTTTTTTTTTTGAGGGTTTAAAAAAATATTTTTATGTTTTTACATATGTTCATTGACACTGGAGAAATTGATTGAAGTTTATTTTTTCCATTAGCATCTTTGATAAAAATAACAAATTTGAAAACGACATAACTCAAAACAACATAAGTTGAAATAAGCCCCCCACACACACACACACATGCATATATGTGTATGTATCGGCCTAGAACCAGAAACAATACCAGACCATCCTCTCAGATCACTAAAAGCAATAATTACAAATTGAAAAAGAAGATATTTAATTCTGAAAATAGGAAGGCAAACATAACAACACCAGGTAAAATAACACAACAAAAACACAAACTTCAAATCAACACCAACAAAAATAGTAACCATAAACAGAAAAAAATTCATTTTTTAATGTCAGGACAACAAACACCGGAGAAAGAAACACTCCAAGAAGTAACATACCCAAAACAATTGGACACATAGACCCTAAGATAATTAATCTTTCCAGAAGAGACCTTGACAATGATGAAACCCAACTTCTGTTAAAAGGCCTGAAATTTACACCTACACCAACAGTCAACCACCATGAACTAAAGGAAGATATCCAGAAATTCTGTCGCAAATTACGACTTGTCGAATTCTTCACCACCAATATTAATAATAAAAATAATAATGAAACCGAAGATTCTTTAGTGAGGAATAAATCAAATTTCACCCCACCAAAAGGCAGAAATATCTACCTGGACCAATATATTGACACCCTATCAAACTTCCCCCTAAAACAAAATACCAAAATTAGGCCGAACATTAACAAATCAGAGATATCTGCACTTAAACGCATACAAAACGATGAAACAATAATAATTAAACAAGCAGATAAAGGGGGTGCAATCGTCATCATGGATGTGGAATACTACAAGGATTTAGTTGAGGAACAACTAAATGACACAACCTTCTATTGTGAAATACCCTCGAACATAGACCACCACATCATGAAGAAGATCAACCACCTAGTTTCTAAACACTACAACTCACTCACTGACAATGAAAGAGACTACATCACCAACTTCGAACCAAAACCCAGTAACTTTTACGGCTTACCCAAAATACATAAGTCAGAAGATATTCAACAGGGAGTAAAGGAACAAGGAAGTGAATACATAAAAGTGCTACATCCAAAAGATTTAAAACTTAGACCAATTATAGCTGGCCCAGTATGCCCTACTCACCGTCTAAGCAATTTCATCGACATTCTTTTGAAGCCACTTTGTACATACATACCCAGTTTCATTCGGGATGACATCGACTTTTTATCCCATCTTCCCAAAACCACTGAAAAAAATTCAATCCTACTGAGCTTCGATGTAGTAAGCCTATACACAAATATCCCACATGATTTAGGAATAAAGGCGGTTGAATACTGGGTAAACAAACACAGAGAAGCAATTCCCAACAGGTACACGGTGACATTTATACTAGAATCAGTGAGACTTATCCTGGAAAATAATACGTTCTTCTTCAATGGTAAGAACTATATCCAAATTAAAGGCACGGCTATGGGGACGAGGTTTGCCCCCGTTTATGCGAATTCGGTGATGGGTTACTTGGAACAAAAACTCTACCAGGAAATAGAGGAGAGATATAACACCGAATTTAGGAAGCTTATAGAAAAAACATGGAAGAGATACCTGGACGATTGCTTCATAATCTGGACCAAACCTCAAAGCATTGTGGAAGAATTTAACACCCTCCTGAACAACCTACACCCATCCATCCAATTTACAAAGGAGATGAACAGTAGCAAATTACCATTTCTAGACATAATGGTAATTAAAAAGAACACCGCCATTACCACAGATATATATTACAAACACACAGACACACACCAATACTTGAACTTTAAATCGTGCCATCCACCCCATACAAAACGCAACATACCATACTGCCTAGCCAGGAGAATATGTACTATTGTAGAGGAAATAGAGACCAGAAATCAACGCCTGATGGAACTGAAAGAATTTCTGCTGAAGCAAAAATACCCATCACGACTCATAGAAAATGGTATTCAGTGGGCTTCGAAAATACCCATACAACAACTGAGGACACCGCAAAGAAAAGACAAACAGGAAAAGATCATTCCATTTATAGTGACACAAAATCCATGCCACCAGAACATCTTTAATATCGCCAAAGCGAACTTACCGATCCTTGCACAAAGTAAGGAATTGAGAAATATCATTACAGATCAAAATATAACTCTCAGTAAGAGACAACCTAAAAACTTGAAAAAACTATTAACAAAGGCAAGGTTTGACCTCAGCAACAAAAATCAAACATTCACTGTATCCAAATGCAATGATAGCCGATGCGGCACATGCCGATCAATCCATACCGGCCCATATATGAACACAAAAACAGGGAAAATATTCACTAATGCGAACATGAACTGCAAAAGTAGAAATATAATCTACTGCATCAAATGCCCTAATTGTGAAGAATTGTACGTTGGCCAGACAGGTAATGCACTATCGGAACGCTCACGGGTACATCGACAACAGATTAAAAACCCAGAAGTCCACCAAATACCACTGAGTAACCATCTAGCAACATGTGGTCATCAAACTTTTATTATATTTCCATTCCATAAACTTTACAACCGGAATGAAATTAAAAGAAAATGCAAAGAAAAGGACTTTATTAAGAAATTCAAACCCACTCTTAACAAACAATGATTAAATCCATCTTACTTGGGGTTTAAAAATCTTATCCCTGTAACCAAAACACAAAAAATCTCTCAGATATCATCATTTCTATAAATAGATTTGGCATCATTTCTAAGAACAGCCAAACACCTACTGGGGTTTAAAAATCTTATCCCTACAACCCACACAAAACAATAAATTAAAATATCATCATTTCTAAAAATAGATTTGACATCAATTCTAAAAATAGCCAAACACCTACTGCTGCCGTCCAAAGGAATTGGTATAAAAGACAGAAAACCAGCCAACTAATTACAGTCTGTTAAAGTCTGTCATACCGGCCATGACGAAGGGAAATAGCCCTGAAACTCGAGTCGCCTTTATATATTTATATTTATATATTTATATATTTGATCCTTTATATTGAACACTCAATATTTCATCTACATTCAATACTTTCTGTCATGGTGCCATCCATTTTTATTTTATTTTATTTTATATTATATATTGTATATTATATTATATATTGTATATTCCATATTCTATACCCCATATTGGCTCTGCAGGAATATAAATAAAACATAAAAAACAGACAGTGTTGGAACTCTTTTAAACTAAATAATATATTCCTCTATACACAATCATACAAAAAAACCCACCTTTTTTGTATTTATTTTTACTCGCATATATATATATATATATATATATATATATATATATATATATGGAGAAGACCCCCTTCGGACATGCATGACCATGGGATTGCACCTAGAAAGTTACCCTCCAAGGCATAAGTCTGGGCAAGGTTGTTTATGTAAGACCGGCAGTTGCCCATGCATACCAGCCTCCCCTCTCCACACCACTGATGTTATCTAAGGGAAAGGCAAAGGCTGATACAGTTTGGCACCTTTGACATCGCAACCCATTTCTACAGCTGAATTAACTGGAGCAACATGAAATAAAGTGTCTTGCTCAAGAACACAACACATAGCCCAGTTCGAGAATAAAACTCACAACCTCACGATCATAAGCTCGACACTCTAACCACTGAGGCATGCACCTTCACACACACATATATATATATATATACAAGGTGATATCACTATGTTCCCGGACTAGTTCTGTAGCATGCCAACAGATGGCAGCACACAGTTGCATGCACAGTAAGAGCTAGCAGTAACCTTTATGAGGCAGTGTGCAAAGTAACATCACTGTGTTTACTTCACAAGTTGTGATGCTTTGTGTTTTTGTGATCACGTGTGTATGCTGCCGTCTGTGATTTTGTCATGAACAGGAAGTTGAAACAAAGAACAATGTGAAAATTTGCGTTTAACTTGGGGAGCCTGCTACAAAGACATTGAGCATGCTTTGGCAAGGTTAGGGGTCATATGTAATGTTTCGAGAGGCACAGGCGCTTCAAAAGTGGAAGAATATCCTGGAAAGCAATGAGCAATCTGGAAGACCTGCCACAAGTGTTACTCCCAGAAATGTGGTATGGTGCATCAAGAATTCATCCCCCAGGGCCAGACCATCAACCGAGAGTTCTACTGCAATGTTTTGAAGAATTTGAGGGAGGACATTCAGCAAAAGCAACTAAATCTGTGGAGCACAAAGAATTGGATTCTTCAAAACTAAGGGATATACCTATCCAATATACTGCTGGTAGTAGTGTACCCAATTATTCATATCCAAGTGTTAGTTATTGCATGGTAATCTCGCAATTGGGTATTATAAATGGGCAGGGATAACAAGTGGTTTACCCTTGATTTATACGGCAAATATAAAATCTGTCGATTTTATATCCTCTCCGTTTTCTTATTTGCCATATATATATATATATATATATATATATATATATATACGACGAGCTTCTTTCAATTTCCGTCTACCAAATCCACTCACAAGGCTTTGGTTGGCCTGAGGCTATAGTAGAAGACACTTGCCCGAGGTGCCAGGCAGTGGGACTGAACCCGGACCCATGTGGTTGATAAGCAAGCTACTTACCATACAGCTACTCCTGCACCTATAATGGTGATGGTTTTTTTTATCAGCAAAAATGTTCACTTAATGAGAAGCGGATTTTGAGGGAATATATAAGACTCCTTGCTGTTTGGATGGACAAAGAAACACAATAGGATGTTTTTAATGCAATTTACCATAATGGAAAAAAGTAAGGAGTATCGTGAAACATTCATAGCTAGCAGAAGCTGGGTTGATAGATTCAAATAAGACCCTAATCTACAAGGCATTTGTATCTAACAATCTCTGCATAATAATAGCAGAAGATACAAATGTTGGCTGGTTGCATAATTTCTCCAGTCACACTTTACATTGACTAGAGGGAGAAAGAATAAAAAGAAAGAGAGAAAGAGATAGACAGATAGATAGATAGATAGACAGATAGATAGATAGATAGATAGATAGATAGATGGAATGATAGAGAGAGAGAGAGGTGAATGATGAGTGTCTTAATACTTTATGAAAAATATACATTTTTATAATGAAACTTTGCTGAGATCCAGAATAAAATACAAATTAATGGTACTACCAAAGTACAGACATCCAGCTATCAAAGGATTTTCCCCAGATTCTTAAGACCTTAATCAAATGTTGTTGAACTGACAAGAATATGGGAATAAAGGAAACAATTTCTTTGTTAGTTGCCTTGTTATGTAGCTCTCCAGTAGAGAGAAGGTATAAAAGGTGCTGGTAAGTGACCAAACCATCTTGAAGCATGATTAAACAGTAATGAAAAGTGTTTAAGCGTTAAAACTTTTTGAAGACTGTAACATTGGCGACAAGATAAAAATAAAATAGATTTGCAGAGATTTGAAACATCATAGTTATGTTTACAACAAAATGGTATCTGGCAGTCTACGAGATGAATTGCAAAATTTAAATTTCGAATTCAGATTCATGGTCAGAATGTTTTTATTTGCAGTTGTAAAAAATGGAACAATAAGGAGGAACATTGGATAAATTATGTGGAACATTTAAAGTTTTTCTTTGAGACCAAAGATGAGGAAAGTGACAATTAAGAAACTGGTGTTTGTGGTTGGTGCAAAGATTATATTTAATTCTTCAGGGTCTATCCAACAATGAACCAGGTGAAAACACATTTCAACTCTTGTCAGCTCATGGAGAAGCAGATTCATCCTGCCCCTGGAATAATTAATGAGTGGTTTTTGTTTTATTATTGAGACAAACAGACCAAGAAATGATCAGCCAGCATGTCTGAACATGCAGAAAAATTTCTGAGAAGTGGAGGAATTCTTGAGAACAAATTCAATGAATACCTAAGAGACTTGTGTTGGGATTCCGGAATGAGAAAATTCAATAAGAGCAATAGCTCAATGTAAAGACTCTGTTGAAATATCAGTGGCAATTGTATCAGCCACAAAGATTTCCAAGGACATTCAGAACATGCAAGGCCTACCAAGAGATGAATCTAAAAATTCCATTCATAAACTAACAGAGAAACATGAATTCTATCAATGAGAAAATACCAACCATCTTGCTAGTGTGTGTCTTTTGAAAAATAAGAAATGTTTTGTATGCAAATGTTTCAAACATACTCATTGAAAATGAAAGATAATTTGATGGAAAGAAGAAAGGACAGCATAAAAAATTGCAGTGAATAACATGGATGAATAAAAAAGAAAAAGATATTTGTAGTTGTGAGTGAGTGCAGATCAAGCAATGGAAAAGCTGGACATGTATGCAATGGGTGGATCACATTCACAGTCAGTACAGGTGGAAAGTATCAGGTGATGGTGAAGGTAAACACAAGCACTTCACTTTTAATGATGGAACCTGAGGAATTTCAAAAACCTGAGTGATTTAAAAGATCTGCAAGAGATGTTGGTGAGGTTTAAAATATTAACCAGAGAGCTGGGAGAAAGTATGTGGTGTGACTGACATTGATATATCATTTGAAGGGAAATGGTTGCTCTTATTGGTTGTTCCATTTCAGGGAATAGAGTTCATGTGATGAATTTTGATTGACTCTGTATTACTGTAGCTGAAGTAAGGTATGTGGATTAATGTTGAACAATGGGGTATATTACACTGCAATTGCTGAAATGAAGCCCTTTTAGGAGAGTGGGTTATATATCTTTAGATATACACCTAACTTTCCTACATTAAATTGGAAGAGAACTGAACGCAGAAACTCCAAACTGATCAACAACAACAAATATTTATTGTTCGGTGGAAAATAAAACAGCTTCTAATTGTCCGGTTTTAGAGTAGCCTGAAATGTAGATGTACGGTTCTTCGAGCTGGTGTCGTTATAGAGACAACTTGGTTCAACCACACTCAAATGGGAGAGCTTGCTTAGACGTCTTGCTTGGTCGCTGTCTGGCTTGGTAAGAGACAGTCTAATAGCGGGAACGCTTTGATGTTGAAACCCACGCATGCGTGGTTAAGGATTCAGCAATGGCGTCGGCCTTTTGGCGCCAATGTGACGTCACTACACCCTACTTCAACTAGTGAAAAGAAATGAGATTTGAGGATGATGTAGTACTTTGAGGAAATTGAGTAATCATCCTTCCAAAATTCAGACTGGAGATTAAGCAGGATTAAAATGACAGGTAAGGCTTGTGATGTGTGCATTCAAGGACAAACCAGTCATCCCTGGACAAGCCATCAAGTCATCAAGGACAAACCAGTTCATCCCTGGGAATATCTGAGTCAGCCATGGGCAAGAATACACATAGACTTTACTGGTTCATTCATGGAACATATGTTGTTGATTGTCGTTGATGTATCACTTGAAATGAATGGAAATCTGTGTCAGGAATTCGGCAGCTGCAACAGTGGAGAAATTGAGAGGAGTCTTCACCACTCATAGTATATTTGTAATATTAATGGTAATGGTCCATATTTTTTTAGTAAACAGTTTAAATTGTTTCTTGACTTTAATGGAATAAGGCATATATATATACACTGCTCCCTATCACTCCTCCTCTAACAGCCAAGCTGAGTGCACTCAAAGAGGTAATAAAGAAGACAAAAGTGGACAGGAAAGGGACACTCAAATCTAGTCAACAAGTTTTTGTTCTCTATCAAAATTGCTCCACATTCAAAAACTGAAGTTTCTCCTGATAAGTTGTTGTTCAAACGTCACTTAGGACTGCTTCTTACCTATTGAATGAAACCGGATACTCATAATTGGATGCTAAGGGGTCAGTGTAATATGGAACAAAGGACGAAGATATTACATCCACTGCATGCATTTAGAAAGGACAAGAGTGTTCTTGTATGGAATTTTGGAGTTGGTAAAGGTTGGGTGGAAGGCAGTATAAGCCGACAGTTGGGAGCCTTACATTTTGAAGTAAGAATAAGTGGGGAGGAATTTTAGAATGATATTTCAATCAACTTTTGAAGCTTCCAACCTGTCAGTTGAAGTATTGTAACCTCATACTTTTATTGTAACAGCAGCTGAGGTTCGTATTATTCCTGGAATTCCTGAAGTTTGTGAGTTAGCTGAAATTGGTTGAAAAAGTTCCTGAATCACTTAGGGCATTGACTACTTTCGATTCTCTACTGTAAGAAACTGTTGTCTCTCCTAGTATGTCTGATGCATTGGCTGGTCCTGAAGTTCGTGGGTCAAGTTGGAGATAGTAACCACGTGACAGGTTTAGCGATTACATATGTGGAAAATACTAATGTCTGGAGGTGTTCCACCGACAAAAACTTAGCAGGGGAAATAAATCCAGTGTTAGTTGCCTGTCTATTTATGTAGTACACCAGCAGAGAGAAGGTATAAAAGGAACTAGGAAGTGACAAAGGAGAAATAAGAGTTGTATTGAAGCATTTAAGCCCTTTGAAGAATATAACAGACTTAACTGAACTTGTATTAAACATAAACGAAATAAGGGTAACAGGCCTTTTCTGGAAAAGGGTGCCATCTTGTACTTTCATCTCCCAAAAGGTTTAAGGGTTAGAAAAGACTGTTCAACTCTTAATCTTGGGGAAGTGAAGACAGTATGATCTTTGCCTATCTCCTTACCTTCTTGGGGGTTTTAGGTAAAATTATACTAATGTGTCCATCTGTTTTAATTTAATTTAATTCTATGTCTTTATGCAGCTGAGGATTGCTCTATATTTAAATTGATGTAATGATTGCATTGTTCAATTAAATGGGAGTCGCTTGAAATGATTGTACTGCATTACCTCTGGATAATTTGATCTTATTTTGATCTTAAACTTGGTAGTTATTTTCAGTCTGAATGTACAAAGTTTGTTTATTGTTGAAGAAAAAATGACAACCAATGACGGCAATATGGAAATTCCTTCTGGTTGTGATTTAGGAATCAAACAAAAAGATCAGAATAACAACAGAAATTTATACACAAGGTGTTATGTCTTATATTTTGTTCAATGGTGGAAAGATATTGTGAAGGACAAGACTCTAAATCTAAGACATCACTGGTGACTGATAATGAGTTCTGCCAACCCTGGAATTTCAACAACCTTCATACTGGGTTTGGGTGTTGTAGAGAGATGGATGCTCTTCCTATCACCAAACCTTACTTGTTTCCAAGCAAGGTAAAATTTCCACAAAGCTGGACATGTTTTCACACAATATTAGAAAGGAATAGCACAGCCTGTATGACAATGACATTCATTTACAACTGTCAAATGATGTCAGAAAAAGAAGACACAAACATATACTTATCCAAGGGTCTTCCTTCAGTTTCCATCTTCTAAATCCACTAACAAGATTTTAGTCAGCTCAGATCTATAGTAGAATACACCTATTCAAATGCCACACCATGGGACTGAACCCAAAGGCATGTAGTTGGGAAATAAACTTCTTAACCACACAGCCATAACTGTACCTATATATATATATAACGTGGCACTCTGTCGGTTACGACGACGTGGGTTCCAGTTGATCCAATCAACGGAACAGCCTACTCGTGAAATTAACGTGTAAGTGGCTGAGCACTTCACAGATATGTGTCCCCACAGGGTGATTCAGCATGACACAGAGTGTGACAAGGCTGACCCTTTGAAATACAGGTACAGCAGAAACAGGAAGAAAGGATGAGAGAAAGTTGTAGTGAAAGAGTACAGTAGGGTCCGCCGCCCCCCCCCCCCCTGCCAGAGCCTCATGGAGCTTTAAGTGTTTTGGTTCAATAAACACTCACAACACCCAGTCTGGGAATCAAAACCATGATCCTACAACTGCGAGTCTGCCGCCCTAAATACTGGGCCATTATGCCTCCACCCCTATAAATATATATATATATATATATAGCTTCTTAGCTCTCCTGTGTGACCCTTCTGTCCGGCATTCGCCCATGATAGATCACTGACCATCATCATCATCATCATCATCGTTTAACGTCCGCTTTCCATGCTAGCATGGGTTGGACGATTTGACTGAGGACTGGTGAAACCGGATGGCAACACCAGGCTCCAGTCTGATTTGGCAGAGTTTCTACAGCTGGATGCCCTTCCTAACGCCAACCACTCAGAGAGTGTAGTGGGTGCTTTTACGTGTCACCCGCACTAAAACGGCCACGCTCGAAATGGTGTCTTTTATGTGCCACCCGCACAAGCCAGTCCAGGGGCACTGGCAACGATCTCGCTCAAAAATCCTACAGGAGCCAGTCAGGCAGTACTGGCAATGGCCACGCTCAAAATGGTGCATCTCATGTGCCACCCGCACAAGAACCAGTCCAGGGGCACTGGCAACGATCTTACTTGGCTTG